>NC_022009.1:91108243-91112888 GCF_000317375.1 Microtus ochrogaster | reverse complement strand
TTTACCAAACTAAGGGAAGTTATGACTCAGAGATGAAGTGTAGTGTTAATTTCTTGGGTAAGTGTTTCATTCCAAATATACCCCGGATACGGAAAGAAAAGATGGTGTCTCACTTTCCCTCCCAATTGTTGTGACCAAATACCATGATAAAATCAATTCAGGGAATAAAAGGTTCCTGTAGCACACAGTTAGTTCATCATTGTGGGGAAGTGAAGGCAGCAGAAACCTGAAGCAGCAAGTCAGGAGCAAAAAGAGAATGAATGCATGCGTACTTAAGCAATCCAGGACAGAAATGCAGAGAATGGAGTCACACTCAGTGGGAAGTCTTCCCAGGTCGACTAATGGAAAGGAAACAACACTGCACGGGCATCGCTGTAAGCCAACCTAACTAGTATTTGCTCAAAGAAGCTCTCTTCTTAGATGTTCCAAAGTGTGTCAAGATGACAGTCAAACTGAAACATCACAGATAAGCGATTCTGTCTTCTGGCAAATATTTATTTATTTATTAAGAATTTATACTAATCCTAAAAATGCCTATTTTTCACACTTTTTTTACACTTCTTAAACTGGGATTTATGTGAAAATTAAGATAGTAGTTTCCAAACTTTAGTCATATATAGTCATCAATCAACTGTGCAAGTTACTTGGTGACCAAGTAATGTCATCATCTCTCTCAAATATGTCTTCATCCTCGACGTCACTATCAGAGTAATGACTCCAGAGCAATCCGGTCCTGTGAAGTTCCCCTGTCTAAACCAGCCATAAAATGCCCGGGACAAGAGTGTTAGGTCTATAAACAACCTGTCCCAGGCCTCCACTGTCAGCCTCACCCCTGCTGAAGTTTGATAATTTTCCTCAGCAGTCAAATTATTCCCAACTCAGCTCATTTCTACAGATCATTTCAAGTATCAACTCTCTGAAAGCTCTTCTCCTGGAGTTGAAAGAAAAGTCTACTTTGGGGTCTTTAGCCTGCTATACTTTACTATAGTGTCATTCCATTGTCCCCAGCCATGCACGAGCACATGCGTGTGCGCGCATACACATACACACCAGGATCTCAAAGCAAGTTTGCACCCTTGAGTGTGTCTGAAGCAAAGCCAGAGACCCTGCCTCTCAAGGAACTGGAGATCAAAGCATAATCACTGAAAAGAGGGATCAGTAAATCTCAGAACATAATCGAGGTTTGTAAGATCGTAGGTATGCAGTGGTCATCAACAACCAGACAGACTTTGCTTACTCCAGACTCAAGTGCCATTTTAATAAGAAAAAAACAAAACAAAAAAAGAGAGGCAGAGCCGGAATGGTAGCCTCTGAGTTCCCTCCCCTCTACAGTCTGGGCTCCAACAGCACCTCCCAATGCACTACTCCTCTGGTTTGGTCACTGCCTTCTGCAGTGACGCTTCCTTTTTGGAAATAGATTCTCTGATTAGAAAACAGTCCAGGCTTAGGATTCTACAGACAAATCTATGAGAGGAGAGGAAAAAGCATGTCTAAAACTCTACGGGAAAGATAAAAATCTCAGACACATGTCATATAATTTCATACCTAGAAAGTAAGTCCTCCCTGCAAAATCAACGAGGCAAGACTTGGCAAAGTTACTTTGTCTGACGAAGAAGAAAAAAGATTGTGGTTTTCAACTGAGAGAGGGACATGCTATTTTTATGAAGTTTGTCAAAGCGGGGTGGGTTTCAGTTCACCAAACAGCAACCAGCATTACACGTGCTAACAGGCTGTCATAGAGAAAAGCAAAGACTCAAGCATTTGACAGGCAAGGCTTCATTAAGTTCTCCCGCTGACTGCTTCGTTTATTCTGGACACTGCATCTCTCCAAGACCTTGTTCTGACTTTAGTAAAAGAGAGGTCATGAACCCCGTTCGTGAGGTCATTATGAATTAAAGATAACACAGCACGCTCTTGTAGCAGGTCCCAGACACAGCCACAATGACTACCCAGTTCCTCACACCTTCTTCAGACAGAGACCACATTTCACGTCCTGTTTCCTTAACGAGGACACTGGAGATGCACATCGCATTCCAGAAATACAGCAGATGGAGATTGTGCTGATGAGAAACAGTCAGAGAAAACATTGCGTCCCCACGGAACGACTGTTTCCATTATACATCGAAATGCAATTTTTCCGTGGTTTTCTCTCTATTCACTCATGAGATGCATCATATATTCCAACAGTGCTCTTGATAGATGTGTGCAACTTAAATAAAAATAGTAGCAAATTGAACACAAAAGCATGTGCCTAACCCATCTTAGAGACAGCGCACTGCTGCTATGAAGCCACTCAGATGTCCCTCTCTGGTGTGTGCCAACCTCGCATCCTATGCAAACAGCTTGAATTTTAGGTTTTTCAGCTTTATCACTTCTCGCTATATTTTCTCAGATGCCTTAATTGATATGCAGCTCACAAAGCACACAATCATTCAGTTGAAGTGAAGAACATCCAGTGGATTTTAGCATGTGCGACTATCACAAGCCACATTTAAGAAGCGCAGTGAACCCTTCAGCTGTCATTCCACATCCTTAATGCTCTTCAGTCCTAAGTAACCACCGATCCACTGTCTTTCCACAGTTCCTGTTCTGAACATTGTATATAAACGCAGTCATGCAATATATGGGTTTTGTAACTGGCTTCTTTCATGAACCATAATGTTTTCAGGGATCATTCACACACTGGCTTGTATTATATTTAATTTCTCTTTCATGGCACACAAATAACTATCTGTTTATAGTTACCAGACTTTGTTTTACCTGCTGTTCTTCAGTTTATAGGCATTGAGTCAACTCTATCTTTTGTCTTTCAAGAATAACAATCTATGAATGTTTGTATACAAAACTTTGTAGATACGTAAGTTTTCGTTTTCCTTGTGCACAGACTACCAAACGCAGTATAGCTCACTCCAGTACTAACTGCTTAACCATGAGGGGTTTGCTATTTATTCCTAGAAGCCAGAAGGATTAAAGTATCAAATGATTTAGGCTGCCAAACCAACCTATTTAGCCCAGGGTAGGCCATCAATGACTGAAGAAAATCTTCACCCACCGCTAAATAGTTACACATCAATAGTTCACATATGGGCAGGCGACAGTTTGCAGAATTCTGCTGTTGGAGATGAGAGGTGACCTTCATAAAACCAGGCCTTCCTCCAGTCCTGTCCATTCTCTCAGATGTCCTGTCTAAAGAATTCTTCTTGTAGATTTGGTTCATTGTGTTTGTGGGCAATTATTTAGCTGACAAAACCACTAAAAGTCAAATATAATAATGGACCAAGAGTGAGTATCTACAGAAATGCATTGATATTTCCATTAAGTATGGTCAATTTTATCAAAATTATCATTTCCTTTATCATAAAAATTATAGGAAATCTACTCTATATCAAAAGTCTGAATTTTCAGGAGAATTCTAACACCAAGAGACAGTGGGGAAGAAGGAGGGAAGGAGACAGGAGTGGCAGGTTCCCTGGAGCCTCTGAGATCCTACAATATCCACCCACTCACACAATCACCAACCACAGCTCTGTGTGTCCATTCCTGGGCCAGCCCTGCACCCTCCTCCCATCCAACTGTGCAAAGGGCACTTGCGTCTCAGCACCACTGAGCACCACCATGTTCTTCACGGATGGATGCACGCCTCTCTGTACATCATAAACTGGTGGACAGACAGAGTAAGATGACTCACCGATACGTACAACATCTACCGTCATGTCTGCTATGCAGAGGGGCAGTGGGGTGAGAAGACGCCCAATACAAAACTGCATCTGAGATGTCTGACTCAGATTATAGCACTGATCGTCAGGCCATGGCGAAGGCTCTGGAAAGTAGGGTTTCAGCATTCCCTGTGGGGGATCAGAACGAAAATATGCTGCCAGCTCCTAGGAACTACATGTTCTGATCCCAAGTGAAGCTCGCATAGTTAAGGAAAGACAGAAAGTAAACTATAAAATAAATTTTCTTCTGAAAAATGACCAATTACAAATGTCTACATTTACACTTGAAACATGGAAATATAACCGTGATGTATTTATATTTCAAAGAAAATGCAATATAGACAAAATGTGTATAGTTCTCAGAAATTAGCATGGAAAGTTTACTGATGAGAGGATTTCTATGATAAAATAAAAACCTGATCTCTAGTGACATTCTGTTTGTGATCTAACAAATAAAGCTTGCCTGAAGATCAGAGTACAGACCTAAGCCATTCATTAGCCCTAGAGACCAGTTAGTGATGGCGCATGCCTTTAATTCCAGCACTCAGGAGACAGAAGCAGGTGGATCTCTGTGAGTTCAAGGCCACCCTCAGAATGATCCAGTCTAAAAGAGAAACAGAGCCAGGTGATGGTGGCTCACACCTTTAATTCCAGTATTTGGGAGTCATACGCGTTTAATCCCAGCACCAGAGAGGTGGAGACAGGAGTGATATGGCTGGGCAGAAAGAGGAATATAAAGTGGGAGGAGACAGGAGCTCAGATGCAGTCTGGGGGCAATCTGAGGGTGCAGTCTGGGGGCAATATGAGGGTGCAGTCTGGAGATGCAGTCTGGGAGCAATCTGAGGGTGCAGTCTGGAGATGCAGTCTGGGGGCAATCTGAGGGTGCAGTCTGGAGATGCAGTCTGGGGGCAATCTGAGGGTGCAGTCTG
>NC_022009.1:91090647-91108048 GCF_000317375.1 Microtus ochrogaster | reverse complement strand
TGGCCACAGGATCATCCCTTCAGTTGGGGGACTTGGCAGAGGTACAAGGTCTCTGTAGTGACTGGCCACTCTGCTCCTCTGACCCTTCAGCTTTCACTCCATTAGCTGACTCCAGGTTTTTATTATGGAGAACAATTAAAATTCATGCTGCATTGATCGTTTGTTTTCTACATATTAATAGTTCCGTCTAGATTTACAAGTGTTAGCAAAGCAAATGCATAAAACAAAACAAACAGGAAATGAGTCTCCTCGCTAATAGAAACCCAAGCATTTTTATTCATTTTTTAGTCAAACTGTTTTATTTTGTGATATAAACGGCCAGGGAGTGCTGGGGAAAGAAAATACAGCAGCCCTGCGATATGAGGAGTCTGAATTTGTCTTGGCCAGGACACAGTTTTCCCATTTGCAGACTCTTTTCACACCAGTCACAGCAAATAGCGAGGACTTTAAGACGCACCCAAACAGGTAATGTTTTACTATTAGCACTTTTCGAATCCTTCCTCCTGAGGCTGCCACCTTTTGCCAACCTGAAGCCAACTTCGAAACTGTAAGCTTCCACTGCCTGATTCCAATATGACAACATTTTCCTCAAAGACGTGTGAAGTCGGTAAGTACAGAGCTAATAGCATGCGGTTGCTATTCTGGGGGTGGATGGGAGGGGAACACAGACTGTGGACTTGTTAGGCTAGCAGAAGACGACAGCGACTTACTGTGCTCATCACCAGCGTGAGGACACGCACCCTCTCTCTCCCCACAGCTATTCTGACATGGATGAAACAACTGTCCCTCAACAGCTGCCAAACAATGCAGACGCTTCTTGTCTGTCCCACGTAGGCCTTCACAATGTGTGCTCTGTTCAGCTTCCCAACAGCTGCCACCATCCTTACAGCCCCACATACAAGTCAGTGCTATGTGAGCCTTGACACGTGAGGTCAGTGGATGAACCAGCCAACCAGAGACTAGGACTGAGGGGTCGCAGTCTGCACAGATGCAGCAGCTGTGCAGCGGGGCTTAGACATCCTACCCACGTGCACCCAGAGCAATGTCTTTACTGTGCCCTTGACTTGCTACTCACTACCACAGTCACGTGCATTTCAACATGGTGACATGTGCCCCTTGCCATGAAAGAAAGATACAGCGTCCATGTCACCACCACAGCACGGCACAGTTTCCTGCACTCGGCCGATGCCTCAGCTCCAAGACTTGGGGAAGTCTTCACTGTGCCCACAGCGCTTCTTTTCCCTGCCTGGGTCCAGCCCTGCAAGTGAGATGCTTAAGGGCTCATTTTCCTCTGTAAGTCCAGGGTAGGCACAGTGCCTGAGAAAGACTAGATCCTCTGTGTTGGTTATTTTTCTCAACCTAACACACACCAGAGTCACATGGAAACAGGGAGCCTCCGCTGAGAAACTGCCTTCATCAGATAGGCCTAGGATACACCTCTGGGATATTTTCTTGATTGATGATTAATGTGTATGGGCGTAGGCCTCTGTGGATGATATCATTCAGAATAGGAGGCCCTGGGTTGTATAAGAAAGCACACTTGAACAAGCCATGTGGAACAAGCCAGCAAGCAGTTCGTGATCTCTGCTTCAATGTCTGCCTTGAGCTCTTGCCCCAACTTCCCATGATACACTGTGTTGTGGAAATGTGAGGCAAATCAACTCTTTTCTCTGGTAAGTTGTTTTCACTCAGCATTATTACAGCAGCAGAAACCAAATCAGAACCGTTACCTCTTTTGAAAAGAATAAAGAACTCCAAAACATTCAAAGAACTAAGAAAACTCAGAACAAGCCTGTGATTGTCCAGCTTTAAATGACAACTTGACACAACCTAGAATCACCTGGGGAAAGTCTCATTGAGAGATGGGCAGTGTTGGGCTGGCCTGTAGGTCTGTCTGTAGGAAACTGTCTTAGTTAGGTTCACTGATGTGGAAATGTTGACAGACATTTCTGTCCCTCCTGGTCCCGTAGCCATTCAGTCCCAAAGAAATACACAGAGGTCTACATTAATTATAAACTGCTTGGCCTATTAGCTCATGCTTCTTATTAACTAACTCTTAGCCACGTGGCTTAGTACCTTTTATCAGTGAGGCATTCTCATCTTGCCTCCTCTGTATCTGGGTGATGACTTCAGACTGAAACTTTCCTCTTCCCAGAGTTCTCCTCCTCTGGTGACCCCATCTATACTTCCTGACTAGCTACTGGACAATCAGCATTTTATTAAACCAATACAAGTGACAAATCTTTACAGGGTACAAGACGATCACCCCACAGTGTGGGAATGAGAAGACCAGGAGCGTTGTAGGTGGCACCAGCCTCTAGGTATATCCTTGGGCTAGAGAAGAGTGGAGCAATCAAGCTAAGCACAGGCAGGGAGTGTGGATGATTCATTTCTCTCTACCCTTACCTGTGGATATGATGTGGTGAACTGTTTCAAGTCCCTGGTGCCCTCCTCAAAGCAGTGAGCTATAACCTAAAATTTTAAGCTAAATGACCCCCCAAATTTGCTATTTGTTTAGATGTTTTATCGCAGCAACAAATCAAAAGCCTAGAACACGGTCACTAGCAAGTGTGAACAAAAACCTAGGACACAGTCACTAGCAAGTGTGAACAAAAACCTAGGACACGGTCACTAGCAAGTGTGGACAAAAGCCTAAGACATGGTCACTAGCAAGTGTGAACAAAATCCTAGGACACGGTCACTAGCAAGTGTGAACAAAATCCTAGGACACGGTCACTAGCAAGTGTGAACAAAATCCTAGGACACGGTCACTAGCAAGTGTGAACTCTTGCAGAGAAAACAGTCTCAGCTTCACCTGTGGCCCAGCTGTCTGCATCCAGACTGTTAAAACCATTTCGGCCTTCTTCAGAAATCCACCATGTAGTTAAGAACCTGGCTTCTTAAACTGTGTGGCCTGTGACCCCCAAGGTCACATGAAACATGGGTCATGAAGAAAATTAGTAACAGAAAAAGCTTTCAGAGACTGCAATGACCAAGATAGAACCCAGCTCCTAATGAACCCCGAAGCTCAGGTGATTCCACTGCAGCCCTTCCGTTCCTTGCATGTATTTACTTACTGGAGGTGGGAGGAGGACAACGCACATGGCAGTGACAGCTTGCAGAAGCTGGGTGTCTCCTGCTATGTGGGACTGAGGATCGAACTGAGATCATCAGGTTTTTGGCAAGCACCTTTAGCTGCTGCGCTCCCCCGCTGGCCACCAACCTTAGTGGTTAACACAGCACATGCACTTTGCGACACTCAACACCAATGCACCCTGCCTAAAACAGTTTTGCTCAGCTGGGATACTGTACATTATGCACTGCAGAGTCTTACTGGACACACAAAGCTTTCTATTAAACTATTGAATTACAGAAAATACTTTAAATAATCCCTATCATCATTTCTCTACAATCAAATTAGCATACCTTTGGATTGCATTGTGTTAGAAGATGGTTTAAAAATCTCTACTTGAGATGCTAATCTGGGTGTCATTAACGACAACAAAAAAGACTGTTATATGGGTTTTGATTTAGGATGAGGAAAGAATTTCCAATCATGTCTGAAATGCCCTGAACATACATCTACTATTTTGTATTATAACACTTCTGTGAAGGGGCATGCTTGGCAATGACTAGCACAGAATCAATTACTGATCAACCCTGTAAAGTGCCAAAAACATTCTGCATGTCTTGCAGTGTCAAGTACTCAGCCAGGATTTAATTATTTATGTAAAAATAAACAAGCACATCCATCTCATTAGAGTAGAGACCTGCTTCCTTTTCAGTAGGCAGTACAACTTTACGATTACTAGTGTTTGTGTGTCTGTTTTATCTGTCTGTATCTTTTACACATCTGTATGCCCAGTGTTCTCATAAAGATTTCTCAGGTGAAAATTAGTAGTGAACAGAAAAATGTTTAAAGTCCTTGTCTAGAGGATCTGAAGCAAAAAACATCCCGAGCCCTTAAAGCTCGCTCTCAATATTTCTTCCTTTTCCTTTCCTTTCTTCTTTCCTTTCCCTCTCCTTCTCTCTCCCTCTAACCCCTCTCTGTGATGGTTTACTAGAATGCAGTCAGTCACAAGTGCTGGTCCTACCCTGAAACCCAGCAACACTCAGCATTTAAAACTCTGTCCTAAAGAAATGATCAGCAATGCAACACGCAATTATGCTCAAGGTTATTAAATGTAGCATTATTTATTTATAAGCACACAAATTGGAAAGCGCCTAAATGTTCAACAACCAGGGATTTGTTAAATAAATTATGAATACCTCCATGACAGAATGCCAGGCAGCCATTAAAAATAAAAACATGTTCATCACAACATAGTAAAGACCATTACCAAAACAAAACAAAAACAGAATAAGCATCACTCTACACAGTTTGACCCAGATTTCACTGGTAAAAACATGCACATGACTGCACACATATGAGAGCACAATGGAGACAGGCCAGCTCTAGTGGGGTGGAGACCTGAGCAGTGGCACGGTAGTGATGGGAAAGTTATTTTACTCTCTGTTCTCTTCCACTAATCTCTCTCACATGCTTTACTTAGTACTAAGAGAAGGGACAGACTCTGGCATCATGAGTAGGAAAAAAATCAACACAGAAAGAAGTGGGGTTCAGCCCCTGAGCTGCCCTGCCAAGGGGTACAGAAAGTTGCCCACTCCTTCACGGCAGGATCTTCCAGGAATGTACACACTGTGGGACGTGACCTTCGGCGGCTTCCAAGGGGCTTTGCAGACTCTAAGAGCACAGAAGATTTGTGGCATTTCTAGAATTGGTAGAAACCACATTTAGAAATCAATGTCACCTCCCCACTTAAGAAGAAAGTCTAAATCTGTATTGTGTTTTAAAAGTTGATCAATGAGCTTCTAAGCAATTCATGCCAAGTGTCTGCTGGTTTCCTTGAATTCCCAAGACCCTACAGGGAGAATCCCCTGGACACTCAGTGGGATTGGCACACACAGGGCTCATCAAGAGACACTGGCTCAAACAGTTAGAAGAACAACATAGAAGAGTAGAAGATATGCTCTTCATTAGAAGAGAAAAGGATCCAGGAAGGAATGAGAACAGGAGCAGCAGGCTCCAGGAACCACAAAGCTTAGAATAGTCTCTGGAGCAGATCAGAATAAGGTTTACAATAGCACTTTGCATAGTGCCCAGGTGCATGCTGGGATGAGTTCTCCCTAGCAGCACTCACCAGGCAGAGGGCATATAAGAAGTAGATGTATCTATAAATGGGAGCTTCAGGCATTTGCAGAGCAAGGAAGAAATTCAACGCAACCTCACAGGGTCAATGGGAGAATTAAATAGTGCATTTAAACATAGCCCAGCATCTGATTCAAAATGTGAACTCCATGAATGTTAGCTACCATTGGCATTGTCACTGCTACTTTCATTTATTTTTAGAATCAATTGAATTTATTGTGTCTGTTTTATTTTTCCTAGGGGCTGTGAAAGTCAACATGTAAACAGAGGAGCAATCGCAAGCTTTATGGGGTACTGAACCCAGGATGCTGAGGAAGGAGCAATAGCTGCTAAGAGATATTTGTTTATAAATGCCGAATTAATCCAAGATAGGTATTTTGAAAATACCTTGGCTTCAAAATTGAAGTCTAAAGGTATGTTACTTTGGAGAAGAGGTTTTGTTTTTGTTTCCACAGGAAATGAGAGGTTGTGGGTTCATTTTGAGTTAAATGGTCAAGTTTGATCAAGGAAGACCACCTGAGAAATCTTCAGTAGGAATAGATAGCCCAGATGTCTGAGTTCTACATCCAGAATAGATTCAAAACTGCTGCCTGAGATGATCAAGACTCACAGGATACTCCAGTCATGAGTTGATCATAATTCTAAATTTTCTTTAGTTCGCCATAAGATTATCAGCACCCTCAACCAGCAGGAAGTAGCCTGGAAAACTATGTCCATATTCCCAAAAAATGAACTATAGATATTTTCCTTTGTTTAAAATGTTGGTTACAAGTTGTTATGGATAATGGTCAGGAGAAAAGCTAAACAAAGGATATTATATTCAGAGTTCTTGTTTTTTTTTTTTAAAGAGGGGGAAGTGGTGTGGGACAGTGGTCTATATTCTGACAATTATATTTGCTTATTGACCATAGCCAGGTAGGAAGTATAGGTGGGATAACCAGATGGGAAGTATAGGCAGGTCAATGAGAACAGGAGAATTCTGGGAAGAAGGAAGTCCTATTCTGCAGTCCTGTCTCAGCCACAGAAGAAGCATGATGTGACTGCCTTGTCGAATAACATACCGAGCCCCATGGCTAACATAGACAACAATAATGGGTTCATATAGGCTGTAAGAGTTTATAAGAAATCTGGGCTACTAGGCCATTCAGTTTATAACTAATGTAAAAAAAAGAAGAAGAAGAAGAAGATGCCAATGACCATGTATTTCTATACCCCACTTACTACATCTGACTAACTAGTGGTTGGGTATTCTTCTAAAAATGATTAGAGATATCTGGTACTATTTTATGACAAATATATCAGCACAAAATAATTTTTTAATTGAGAGGAAAGCAATGTTTTCTTCAGAAAGCCCATGCATTTTGGATTGGAGCAAGATACCTGTGAACTTATAGTCCATTATTGGTGCCCCTACTTCATTCAAAAGGGATTTGTGGGGGTTGAAGATGACACAAAAGAACAGAATTAAGAATAAAGTAGAAGACTCTCTCTGTGTGTCTCTGTGTCTCTCACAGGGGACAGGGAGGGAGGGACAGAGGGATAAAAAAAAGTATAAAGTAATAGTGGGAGAAGGATCCTGGGGCAGAAGGTAGGAAGCTCTGGTTCTGACAGCTTTTGCCTCCATGCTTTGGGGTAAATAGCCCCTCTGTATGTTAGTTTTTGCATTGGTTTTGGTACTCTGTGTGTGTGTGTATGTGTGTGTGTGTGTGTGTGTGTGTTTTAATTCTGTTTATTTTTCTGATGCTAGAGATTGGACCCAGAGGCTCCAAGTATGGTTAACATGAACAGGATGTTGGGTTTATAATTAAAAAAAAATTTTAAAAAAAAGTATAAAGGAAGGGAATGTGTTTAATGCTTGATGGATGGAAAGGGACATGCTAACAAACCCCTTTCTGGAAGTAAGCAGTGGCTCTGCAGTGTGGCCATGAACCACCTAGCGCAGGCAATGAGAGGGAAAAAGAAAAGAGAGCTGGTGAGCAGAGTCAGAGTTCCTGGATCGAAGGGGAAACACCGGCAGCAGATATTGAGGCTTTCCTTCCTAAGCTGAGTGACACCATGATTAGTCTTCAGTAGAGTTAATTTTGCAGCCAAACTCTATCATTTTCAAGAGGAACCCTTGATAGAAAGGATGAGAGACCCAAGTTGAAGAATGGCCCTCAAATTTCATCATATTTTTTTGTATTGACAAATCATTCTTTGCATCCCATTATAGGTAGAATCATTTTGAAATATAACCAGAACAAATATATCCATGTTCCCATTTAGGGAAGGAACTAAAGTCAGAAACTTAAACATTTAGGTAAATTCATTAGCTTATTACTATGTCTAGTGACTACTCTATGCTGCCAGTAAAGTCTATCTTCAAATCTTGAGTTCTCTATAAGAATAGCAAAACATCATGAGCACTTAGGAATTATGTTCAAATATGTAGTGTCTAAAATATTTCTACCCCTTCTCTGAGAGTGGCTGAAGGACACACCCTGAGAAAGTATGTGAGTAAATAAAGAAGGACAAATGGGACCCGGACATTAGAAGTCCACATGGGGATGTGAGGTCGGACACCCCAAGAAGGCAGACTGGGGCTCAGGCAGTCCACAGGGACCTGAGCTGAGACTACAGAAGAGGGGACAGTGGCTGAAGTGGATCCCTGCATTATGAGAGGGCCGCGCAGAGCCAAGGGAGGCGGGAAGACAGATGAGCGGAGAATGAAGACCCTATTAACAAACCAATGCACAAGTGCTTCTGTGTTAGCGAGGGGGGGGGTGAGTAGAGAAGGGAACAGCACCATTTGCACAGGGAGGCCAAAGACATTAGGAAACTACATGTCACTGGAGCAGAGGAGGAGAAGTGATCCATCAGGTTTAAGTAGAAGTGGGACTTCTCAAAGCAGCTCATCCTTTTGATGTTTTGGTTTTTAAACCACGGGAATATGTTGCCTATTCGAAAACAACAAGCCATAAATTCGAAGACTAACAGAGAATGTCATTTCCCACAGCCACGGAGGCTGACAGCTACGCCTGTTCTTTCCCCAGCGACAGCTGTTGACCTGCACCTTGCTGTCTGTATCACGGCTGTCCGCAGAGAATCAAGGCACAAAGGTCACGGACTATGGCTTCAGCTTAGGAAGTGAAACTCCCGCTTCTGAGAGAGGTGGGGAAGGCGTTTTCAATTGATGGACATGTGAAGCGTGACTTTGTTTCCCATAAACATCGCTGTGGTGCGCACCTGCGGCGTGATGTGTGCCCATCCATAGGAATCAGACACAAGGCCCTGCTCACAGGGGCTCCCTGGGAATTCCTTCTTACGTCAGATTATATACCAGAAAGATTTCATGATTCCTAATTCCTCTCCATCAAATGCCAGCATGCCATGATTCCCCTTGGCTCTCGACAACATCCCCTTCCCTCCATGACAGAAGCCCGACTGAGAGCCACGGTGAGGAACAGATATGAGCAAGAACTACCGTCTCATCTCCCCATTATGACATCTAACGCTCCTCAGTGCGTGTATGTAATGAACTCAGAACACATTTCCCAGCAGAGTCGGTGCAATCTGACCTTCCAAATGTTTGACTGCTGCTAAAGATGGTTTGTGTCTTAAAATTTTTAATGAAAAAAAAAATGAGCTAAAGAAAATTTAAGAAACCTAGAATCCCCTCCAGCCTTCAGTCCAGCCCCCTTTACAACTGCCGAGTGCGCCACTGAATAACAAAACTGTTCTTAAATATGTATGTATATTCTCTCATTGATTATGCTAACTAATTCTCTTAAGAGTCCTATAAGCTTGGCAAGGAAAATATTACTTTCCCCATTTCCACAGAGAGGAGTCTAAAACCCACAGCAGTTAAGTGATTTTCCCCCCAACCTCATAATTGACAGAACTTGGAGTAGAAATCGGAGCTTTTTGGCTGCCAATTGGGCAATTTCCCCACTCAGCTAGGAGATTCGCTCGAGATGGCAGCTGGTCTATGCCAAGCAGAGGCACTTCGGTTCAATTAAAATCTCTAATATAATAATTATAAATTTGAAACCCAGCCTCGTGTTTTTAGATCCGTGGGTCAGGTATAATGGCCCTCGATGCAGTAGGATTTGAAAATCAATGAAACCGGGAGAGTTCCTCACACAGATTGGCCGAGCTGATGCTCGCAATAGCAACTCCAGGCACCCCCTGATTTCCCCTTCTACGGTTGCGTGTGAGCAGAGGAAGGGGTGAGCGATGTGTTCATTAGGTCACACGTGAGAAAGAGTGGAGAACCTCAGTGGAGACTGTCTGACTCAACAGCATAAATGCCCAGTGGAGTAATTACAAGAAATAATGAGAAAATTTGGTAGGTGGGATGCTTTAGATAAACGATGAAACACTGTATTTCATGGGAGTAACATTAAATCCAGTGCCCCTATTAAATACTTCTGTTTTTAAGAGTAACTGTGTAACATATTTAAGATGGAGCAGCCAGCCCTCTGTGAGAGTCCTTGGTATTGCCAGGTGTGGATCACATGTTTGGAGCTCAGAACTTGAAGGCAGAGCAAGGGGGAATCACTGAAAGTTCAAGGCCAACCCGGTCTACACTACAAGTTCTGGGCCAGGCCTACACAGTGAGATTCTGTCTAAATAAGAAACAAAAAAAGGAACGGAAAAAAAACACCTGTATTTAAATTTTTCAAGTGGTGAGTATGTAATAACTTATCAGTTATAATCTAGCAATAATGTGTCATTATTATCATTACTATTATCAAATGAGATTTTCCCGTGTCTTACATAGCTGCCGCTGAGGACATAGGGGTTTTATGTACACTTAGTTTACTGATGAATATCTTGAAAAGGCTAAAGAAGTGAATGCACAAAGAACTAAATATCAGTTTGGTAAAAGGATGGCAACAGAAATAACATAGATGATAAGTCCTGTGTGAAAGAGCAATCCGGGGAAAGTGGGAGCCTTTGGCTAAGCTACCTTAAAAGTGGGATTGGAAAGCCTGACCCTACTATACTGCACTCCATAGAACAGGTTGTCATGCTTGCCACGGAGAACGAAGGAAGGGGCTGGCATGCTTTCCTCTGAAATTTCAGCCCACAGTTATGTTTCACTAAATCTAATCTCCAGAGAAATTGATATCTCACTGAGAGGCATTAGCAAAGATAAAACTTACATCGATAAAAGCAACGCTAGTTCAATGAAAGAACAGAAAGGCGGCACATGGGAACTGGCAGGTGTGTGGGGAAAAGTAACCAGAGTGGGGGCAAGTGAGAAGCCGAGAAAAACCAGAGTGGGGGCAAGTGAGAAGCCGAGAAAAACCAGAGTGGGGGCCAGTGAGATGGGTCAGTTGGCAAAGGGCTTGACTTTTCAGCATGGGGACCTGAATTTGATCCCCCAAACCCACAAGTAAGTCAGACATAATAGCACACACATTTGTTATCTCAATACTGAGAAAGCAAAGACGGTGAATTCCCAGAGTCCATTGGCCAAGCAGCCAAGAGACTGGGCAGTGGAGCGCCCAGTGGACCATCAGCACCTTCCACTATGAACACATGTCAGAATCCGTGAGCTGGAAGCTGAATCCCATCCTTCAGGCTCACTAAAGTAAAGAAGCATCACTTAGTGGTACAGAGGCCAAGAGCTCCCGGGCTGCATGACTGCTTCCTGTCAAGCCAGTGTCTTCCCCAGCCTCAGTTCTGAGTCAGTGTTCATACCATGCAGCAAACGGCACATCCACTCTGAAGCACACACACCGATAACATAATGTCCACAAATGACTACAGATAAAGGAAAAGCCATAGCAGAGTAAAAAGGGAACCATAACAAGATATATTTCCCATAAAACCCATTTTGGTGGCATCAACTCCTACAGAAGATGACAGAATGAACACAGCATTGTTCACACTGTGTCTACGTTCTGTGCCTTGTGGAAGTTCTGTCATTAAAGGCAGGGAGGAAAATCTAGCCAGAGAGCTAAAATACCACACTAGGGCTCTTTCTCCCATTCTACTTGATAAAAAAAGACAGGATTGTTTATGTATGGAATAAATAAATAATAAATTAATTAATAAAGAGTTTTATTCTTATTAAGTGAAGAAAAAAAACCAAAGTACTCACTGAGTCAAAATCAAGGCAGATAGGATCTCCCTTTTAGGGTTCTTCTTCCCATGATCCTTTTGAAAAGCCTACAGGAGAATTTAAAACCCACAATGCAAATGATATTATAATGAAGCCAGGGTCTTCTGAGGATGCGGAGCCTTTTATAGTGCACGTGTGTCAACTTGGCAAGCTCTGTGGTGCCTTAGCTTCTGACAGAGTAGAAAGAGCCCAATGGCAGCTCCAAGGATGCTAAACACAAAGGCACGTCTGTCCACCAGGACAGCCCACTACCAATCTGAGCTCCCTTGTTTAACTCATGGCTAACTTCCTTGCCCACCTCATTTTCATTTCCTTCTTCTCCTTTTTATGAACTTAGGAATATGAATTCTTGCTACCTGTCTAACCCAGTGTTCCCTATTGCATATTCAACAGTAGTTTCACAAGGAGATCATGCCAGAGAACTAGACATCTCTATTTATAACAATTTTGTTTAAACAAGCACGGCAAAAATAAAATTAAGGAAATTGGAATTCACATGAAAAGTCACAATGCCTATACACCCTGTTAAAACCAGACTCAAGAGATCCCAGCACCTGACTGTAGAAATAGAAACACACGGTGGTGTGTAGTCAAGCATCTTCTGGGTTTTCAGATGCTGGAAAACATACCACACCCCAAAAACTTAATGGCTTAAAATAGCAGTTTTATTATCTCCCATGGTTCTGGAGTCTAGAATTATCTGAAAGCTTTGGCACGCACATGTCTGCCCCTCCCTGAGAAGCCTGCTTGGCGTCTCTCTCCAGAGTCTTTCCAAGCGAGTCTCTTGGGCTTCCTTGCAGTGTGGTGATCTCAATGTAGACACACTTCTCGCAGGGCATCTGGCTTCTCCCAGAGCACAGAATGACAACTCCAGCCTTAAAGACTTTGCCACAAAGCTGCCAAACACTCATTATTGTCATGCTTTAAGTGTCTAAGAGGTCATTGACCCAGGCCAAAAGGCACAGACCTACTTCCCAATGGAAGACTTGACTGGACAGCCAGTATTAAATGCTGAAATAGCCTGGCCTGACCTCCATCACTAAACCAAGGCAGAGTGAACCCCTGTGGGTCAGATCTGTGCACATGTAAACACATGCTCCCCAGAGGTGAGAAGAAGATAACGGGGAAGTTAGAGGCCCTGTTCACCTGGACCAGTTACTTACTTCAAGTATTTTCATCTTGCTACCAACTTCTAAGACATGGGATGTTATTAGGAAAAGAGACACAAATGACACAACTTTGCTGGCAGTAATCAAACTGAAGTATTTACTGCACATGTTTAAGAATGCCTACTGTGTGAATATGTAATACCATTATCATTCTCACGGAAGCACAATAGGTTGAATTTCAAATTCAGATCACTAGAGGGTTGCTCTAGGTGCATCTTCCAGGTAAAAGTGGAACACAACTAACTACACAGGACATGGACAGATTTTCAAGCACTGGCGAGAATGCAAAGTTGCATTTGAATTCCTGTTGTGAATATTCATTTAGAGGATCAGGATATCTTTGTGTTATTTTAAACTAGCACTAGCAGAAATCAATACTACTAGTACCATAGAATATATCTGCATTTGAAACTGTTCATTAAAGTCAGGCAGGCAGGGAGCTGCTCCCTGAAAGGCCAACTTAGCAATTACACAGAAGGACGTCCCCACCAGCAACTTTTTAATGAATATCTCTGATTTTCTGGGCCTTAGAAGAACACCCAAAAGAGAAGGTGAGCACCTTCCGGTTTCCAGTGAGTATTTGAAGTCCATAGGAATTAGTTTTCTAGGAATCTTGTCTTGTCTCCTTTTTGATAACTGCAAGCGACACAGGGGTTTTGACCCTGGTGTCTGGTTTAGGAACGGTGTGTATCAAATCTGCCAAGAGACTCCATCAAGACCCCAACCATCCAACTTAAGTCTGTCCTTGCCTCCCAGAGTGCTGCTTCCTACTGAGGTCCAGGCATGAATGGGGGCTTGGCCCCTTCTTGATTTACTGCCATTGCGTCTACAAGCTCCACCCAGAGCAGCTGCTTGAGATCAGTGCCGACGGTGCAGGGAGAGGAGAGAGTGAACAGCACCAGTGTGGAAACTGGGTTAAGAAAATCCCAGGGATAAATACAGAACTAATTAGAGTCTTCTAATTAATATGCACGGACTGAAATGAATTTTCAAAGACATTCCTCTTTTCTTTTTGCCGTAATTTAAGCCTTTTTCTGCAGACCAGCTTGTCATGCCAACAGAAGTTCTTGGTGACAGAAAATAATGACTTTTAAAAATCACAAAAAGGAGGCTGGAGAGTTGGTTCCATGGTTAAAACACGTGCTGACTGCTTTTGCAGAGGACACCAGTTCACCGATGCGGACCATGTCACAGCCACCTATAACTCCAGCTTCAAGGGATCTGATGGTTTCTTCTGGCCTCCCTGGACACCCCACACAGGTGCCATACACCTATATAGACAGGGGCGCATTGGTAAAAATAAAAATAAATCTTTTTTTTACAAATCACAGAATGTTATTAATTGGACTTCTCTAATATATCAGTTGGGCACTATGAAACCATCACTACTCCCATTTCACAACTGGGGAGAACAAAGCCAAAACCCTTAGAAGCAACAGGCTGGGCTGGGTACAAATGATTCTCCTCTTAACTACCTACAAAGTATAAAATGACCCCAGTTCTTGT
Organism: Microtus ochrogaster; assembly: GCF_000317375.1. NCBI lineage: Eukaryota > Metazoa > Chordata > Mammalia > Rodentia > Cricetidae > Microtus > Microtus ochrogaster. Next base: position 91,094,052 of record NC_022009.1, on the reverse strand, counting down.
GATTAGAAGAATCTGCACAATTCAATTCCAGCAATCACCGTGATAGCTGTGTCACATTGGTTCCTTGTCACAAGACCGCTCAGAACATAGTAAGCTTAAATAACTGAAGATATTTTTTGTTACAGGGGTCAAATAAAAAAACAGGAAAATTCAAATAATGAAGGCCACGAAGAAGGCAACTCAGACGCACCAAGAACATGAGCATCCTGTGCCCACACCACGGGCCAAGCATCTCAGAGAATATTTCCTTGGCACAGTTTGAGTACTCTGTGAAAGCACGGGCTGGGAAACGCTGAGGGAGAGTTTCTGCAGTCTGTATTTGTGAGTTAAGCAATCAATGTACGTTTCCCTTTTACCTTTTACCTAAACATAGAGAAGCAGGTGATAACATCAGAACATGTGTCTACTCCCTATGGTTTGTTGATGTGTGAGTGTATGCACCCTCAGGTGCTCTCTCCAGTGCATGGCTGATGTACAAGGAAGCCAGACGTTGATGCTAGGTGTCTTCCTTTATTGCTCTCCATTAATTTTTGAGACAGGATCTCTCACGGAGCTCACCATTTTGGCTAGAGAGGCAGGTCAGCAAGCTTTTAGCATCCTCCTATCTTTACCTCCCAGAGCTAGGAGGACAGACGCACCCGCACTGCATCCAGCCCCTACTGCCAAGACCTCCATATCCAGCCCCCTCCTACACATCCTCTTAAAGCCCTGCTGAAAGAGCTTATCTTCCAGAAAGCTCCCCGTGGCCCATTTCTGTCCACAGGTTCTTCTTACTAGGTTCTCAGAAGTCCAGCTTTCTCCTTCGCGTTGCTTCTGCCCTTAGTTTGGTCATTCTCCTCGGGGGGGGGGGGCGGGGGAGACTTCCTCAGTGTACTGCTACAACTTGAAAAAGATCAGGTGTCAAACCTCATGGCTGCCTGTTCTGGGTGGAAGACCTCGAGAAGTGACTTCATCTTTTAAACATAACTTCCACCTCCATAAAGTGAGCTAATAACTGAAGTTACCTTGTATGGCAAGAAGAGGAGTCCTGCCTGGCATAGCTAGGTGGTGTTAGCTAAATGTGATAGTTAACACACATTGTAGGCTTGGCAGGACTTAGAATTCCCAGGAAACATATCTGGATGCTTCTACAAGGTCGTTACCAGAAAGGTTTAGTGGGCAGGGAAGACCCACTCTGAATGTGGGTAGCACCATGCCAGTGGCTGGAGTCTTATGTGGAATTAAAAAAAAGAAGGGAGCCCCTCTTCCTCTTTCCCTCTTTTCTTCCCTCCATCAATCTCTCCTCCTTCTTCCCTCTCTTTTCCTCCCTCCCTCCCCACTCCGCTCTTGATTGCAGACATGATATGATCAGACAGCTCAAGCTTCTAATAGTGCCTTTCCTGCTTTGATGGCCTGTTTCTCCTCATCCTCCTTCTCCTCCTCCTCCTCCCTTTCCTTCTCCTTCTCATTCTTCTTTTCTTTTTGGTTTTATAAGACAAGGTTTCTCTGTGTAGCTCTGGCTGTCCTAGAACTCACTCTTTACACCATGCTGGCCTCGAACTCACAGAGATCCACCTGCCTCTGCCTCCCGAGTGCTGGGATTAAAAGCGTGTTTCACCACTACCCAGCCTGTCCCCCTTCTTAAACTGTAAGTCAGAACAGACCCCTCATCCCTGGGGTTGTTTCTGAGGAATAATTTGTCACAGTGGTATATAATGTAGCACACACTACACTTATTACCCATAACCAGTTTTTCCAGTTCCCTATCCACCACCGCAGTGGGTATGTGAGCCACAATCCATTTGTTCATCTGTCCTTGCGAGAAACTAAATAAGTCTCTGCCAATTGCTGAGATAGATTTTCACTTCTCTGAGGTACACAAAGCACTTCTACTTTCTTAATCAGCACTGAGAGGCATGGGGATTCCCCGGCCGAGTCTCCCTCAGCATGCTGATATCCAGGAGCCTCAAGGAGAATCAAAAATGATCTTTGTTCTGGTCCACATGCTGGTTTGGGCAGCTGTTGAATAATCCATTGGGTCATTTAAAGCACATTCTGCACTTGAAGAAATATTTTACTTTTTTAAAAAAATTATTTATTTCATGTATGTTGGTATTTGGCTTGCATGTATGTCCGTGTGAAGGTGTCGGATCCCCTGGAACTGGAGTAACAGACAGTTGTGAGCTGCCATGTGGATGTTGGTAATTGAACCCGCGTCCTCTGAAAGAGCAACCAGTGCTCTTCTTAACCACTGAGCCATCTCTCCAGCCCCAAATATTTTACTTTTAAATAACTGTTCTTCGTTTTCAAATAAAATATTGGTAGCAGTCAATCTGATTAGCAATATAATAAAGGCCTAAGTGATAATAAACCCTTGGCTCCTGGAGCACCTTCCATCCATAAAGTGCCTTCACATCTGTCCCAGGGTGCATCTCTTCAGCCTCCCCATCAGACACTCTCAGGCTCGAGAGTTCCAGAGCTTTCCTACATACCAAGCTGCTGACTCAGACTTCTTGACTCTTATTTCAATACCATCATTTAGGCCCCAGGACGTTTAAACTCTCTGCACATCTTCACAAGGAGAGTCCCACTGGAGGAGTGCATTTTGCTGAAACACCTGCATTACTGTCTTAGAGCTGAGCATACCCTGTGTGGTGTCGAAGTACCTGTAAGCCAAGGGGAGACCAACAGAGGCTTTGTTTCATATCAGCCATGTTCCAGGTCTTTCGCTATTGTTTTCCTATAGTACAATAAGAACACACAAGCGACCCTCCTGAGATTCTGTCGACAAACTGGGCACACTGTCTTTCCGTCTCCTTTCCTTCTTACCACCAGACAGCCAGCTAGCTGCCTGCCCCTTCCTTAGACACAGAGCCATTCCCATCTCAGTAACTGTCCATGAGACTGTTCCCAATTTTGACTTGTTCAGGATCACAAGCTTAATTATGAACAATATCACCTCCCCAGAGAGGACGTCAACTATTTGCTCCACTAACATCCCAGGACACATGGTACCACTTCCCCCGCTGCTTCCTCTGGTCTTCCCCCACTATTTAATCTCTCTGCACACAGAATGGAAGCTTCGGGAAGGCAGGGCTTGCTACTCTTCACCACTGGTTCACCAGCACCGCCTGGGGTGTGGCTAAGACAAGGAAGCTCTTGAAAAACATTTTGAGGAAGAAAAACATCCTATAACTTTCCCTGTTAAAATCCACTTAAAATGATTCTAATACTAAATTAAAAGACTAGAAATATGATAGGCAAGACGGCTGAGCAGCTAAACGTGCTTGACATAAAGTTTGACAATCTAAACCAATCCCCAGGCCCCACAGAGTGGAAGCAGAGAAAATATTCCTGCAAATTGTCTTCTTACCTCCATGTTTCTTTGTATGTCTGTCTCTGTCTCTGTTTGTGTCTCTGTTCCTC
>NC_022009.1:91085086-91090547 GCF_000317375.1 Microtus ochrogaster | reverse complement strand
ACATACACACTAAAGAAAATAGAATAAAAATTTGGATAATAAAAGAGGCTGAGGCTGCAGTTCAGTGTTAGGTGTGGGCCTAGGCATAATCAAGGTTTGGGGTTAGATTCCAGGCAGCTAAAGAGATAAACAAAGGAAAGGAAGAAGGGGGAAGAAAAGATTGACTTCCAAGGCCATAACAGCTTCGTGCTCAATCCAGACAGCAGGCTACACTAGCCACTGAGGCAATACCTTTCAGCCTGTAAGATTTTATTTTTATTTTTAGGTAAGGACCAGCCTTCTCAAGCAGGCTGATGCTCACTGGCTATTGGCTAAGGCAATTCTACCAGATGTGTACCTCGGGGTGAGTGGAAAGTGAACAGGAAGATTGCCTAGATTATCGTGGTGTTGCCTGCAATCCCAGTACTGAGGGTAGAGGCAGGAGAATTGGGAGTTCATGGCTAGCCTCCACTACATCACAATTTAAAACCTACATGAGACGCTGTGAGAAAAGGATAAAAAAGAAGGAAAGAGAGGAGAGAAAGGAATGGATTAAAAAAACGAAAGAGAAAAGCGAAGAGATAGAAGAAGAGTCAGGGAAGAAGGAGAAAATGGGAAAGGGAATGTCAAGGAAGCCCACTTTAGTTCTCAGGTTTCTGAGTGTAGGACAGAGCAACATGACGTAGAACTACCTGACAGCCCCCAATCTGACACGAGCTACATATCACCAGCTATGAAGTATACTTGCTAAACATTTCCAACCTCCACACAATCATGAAGAAAAGATTCTGTATCTACAATGTAGGGCACTCTTCAAAAATAACCCAGGGTTATTTCAATGTTAAAAGTTAATGTCGGAAAAAACAAAAGGTCGGAGGATTCTTCTACATTTAAAAAAAAGAAGAAGAAAGAAAGAAAGTTACTGAACAGGAGATTAGATCCAGGACAGGGAACCGTAAGATTAAGATACAGGGAGTTGGATAACAACTGTTTCACTAGCTGTTTAGGCGGCATGCATTTGATCATTACCCACCAGTTACAAGAGCCACCACGCCTTGCTATGTCTATAATGTCCCCTTGCCGTATGTATATGTCACAGTAGGAGCTGGATCATGAAAGACAGGATGTACCCTCCACAGGCTACCTTTAATACTAACTGGGAGAAACAGGGTTTATAAATGCTTTTAAATGAGATGATTATGGAAACTGTGCTCCCCAAGGATGCCTTTTGTGGTTTATGTTATAGTTCCCCTTCAAAATTCCATTTCATGAAGTTCTTATAAGTTACCTCAGCCACTAAATTCTTAATTCCTTGACAGCAAGAATGACACGTGGCTGATCTCACTCTAGGAGGCTGACTAACCATGGCTCACACAGGGCACATAGTTAATAAGCAGCTGCTGAACTTTTAAAATGATTCTAATGTAGAAACAGAATGACTGAGTCTCTAAGTTGTCCTAAATAACCTCTGCGCTATGACGTGTAATAAGGAACAAATATATTTGAGATTTTACAACTTTCTCTGAAAAACACTTCATGAAATTCTTAAAAATACTCTTCACAAATAAAAAAAATATATATGTTTGAAGAAACAGAAAAGGGAAAATCAAGTCATTCTTTCCACACATAAAAACCTCAGTAAGCAATACGGTGAATGGGTAGCCAGCCTTACGTCAGGCTGAGCTGGCGTGGGCAGCATTTAGTGAGAACTTGTGCATGCTCCCCTCCACCTCTGTTGCCGAGCCTTGGGTCACACACTGCTTGGCAGATCGTGCTGGCACCATGACCTACAGCAGCTTCTTCTGTCCTGTCTTCCCACCCTCTTCAAGGAGAACTCTTGCAACTATTTATTTGGACAATGATTAAATTGATTGCAGTATTGTGAAAGGCATCCTCTTGTAGTAACATCATAATTTCTTTCCACTTTTTCAACCTCTGCTTTGCTTCCGTTTTTATCTGCAAATGATGTAGGATGTCCTTCTGCATGCTATGAATAAGGGTTTCTCTCATTGGTTGATGAGCAAAGCTGTTTCGGCCAATGGCCAGGCAGAATACAGCCAGGTGGAAAATCAAAACAGAGATATGGAGAGAAAGAAGGCAGAGTGAGGGAGACATCATGCAGCTGCCAAATAAGTAATATGTCAGGGCGTCACCCACGAGCCACAGCCATGTGGCGATACACAAATTAGTAGAAAGGAATTAATTTCATAGTGAGAGCTAGCCAGTCCTATGCCTGAGCCATCGGCCAACCAATTACAACTGATGATATTAAGCCGGTGAGGTGGGCAGAGAGAAACCAGTCCAGTGGAGGCAGAGAGAAGTCCCCATTTACATGCAAGTCTTGACCTCTCTAAATCTTCGGGCTCTTTCTGGTCTACCTCACTGTAGTCAAGCCTGCTCATGCCTCTCACCATGTTCTAGCATCCCTCTGTGACAATGCCCAAGAACACCGTGGGGTGGGGCCTCATCCCACCACCTCCCCACAACCTAAGAGCTTTGAAAGACAAGCTTTTCCTGAGGCATTCCTTAGAGATACACTCTGACCTAGTTTTGCGCTATCAATCCAAATAGATTCAATCAATAGCAAACAATACTGTAAGTGGCTTTAACTTCAGCCATTGGTCAGGCCGCTAAGAACTGCCCCCGCTTGAGAGACTCCCAAGCCACAGCTTGTGAGAAAACAAGATCCCACATCCGATCCTGGCCCAGGCACCTCCCTGCCCCCAGCAGAACACCCTGGGAAGAACATCAAGTCTCCTCACTTGTGAAGCAAAGCACTTAGACCATTTCTGCCACCTTATGTACTTGGGGTAAAGCAAGGAAGGGCCTGCAGAACTGAGGACAACAACGCAATACACTAGCTGTGTGTTGTGTGTTGTGTGTTGTTCTAGCTATGGTTAACACCACGACCAAAAATAGCTTAAGGAAGAGTTATTTGCCGTCCATGTCTCGATCACAGTCTATCACTGAGGGAAGTCAGGGAAGGAACTTAAGCAGAATACATGGAGAAACACTGTTTCCTGACTCACACATTGGCTCACACTCAACCAGCTTGTTTATTCAGCTTAGACTCAGCTGCCTAGGAATAGTCCCACCCACAGTGGACTGGCCCTTCAGCCTCAGTCCTCAGTCAAGACAATCTCTCACGCACTGGATACAGGCCAGTCTTATCTGAGGAATTTCTATTGAGGTTCCTTCTTCCAAGATAACTCTAGGCTTTGTCAAGTTTGCACTAAAAGCTGAACCGGATACCCATGAATTGCCAGTTCCAGTTCTCACTGAACACTGGGAAAATGGCTGAGGTCCTAAACATGACATAGAACCTGCACCCTGCCAGCACGTGTCTGCTTTCTCAAGTGAATGAGCACACCTGACCTCAGGGAACAAGGTGCAGTGCCCGAGGCAGCACAGGGGAACCCGGGCAAATGCATCCCTGTGAGACTGGATCCCCTGGGAGGAAGTGCTCAGCTTATCGGCTAGGAAGCACCCCTCTCTGCAGCCATGTCTAGTACCATGTGGAGGGATGCCATCACTGAACTCGGGTGCACACTGTCCTGTTTGGTGGCTGCAGTAAGTCGGGGTAATTTTCAAATGTTGGCAAGCCTTCTGTTGTTGAAATGCATTCACTCCCCCCTCCATTGTGCCCCCACCACAGGTCAGTAGCTACACAAGGAGATGCTAACCTCACATAGAGCCTGGTTGCTAAGAAACAGACAGGAACATTGATCTAGAAAACCCCGCTCTCCCAATTATTGGGAGGAAGTGTGTGGGAAAGACTTAACTTCTCTGGGCCTTGTGCTAAATTGCAACACTGAATTCGGAACATGAGTAAAAATGGAAGAACATAGCTTTAATCAACTGCAGAACATCCTGGAAAGACGGTGAGATTGCACTGTCATTGAATGAATTCTTTTTAGAAGTCTTAGAGAACACAGAATTCAGGGGACTCTAGACAGTCACTTAAAGGCATGGAGACTCATAAAGTAGTGTAAGGTACACACAGAACGTAAAATCCCTTATCTGCAGATTACACACATGCGCACAAATGTACCACCATTTACAAGTGTCTATCTACTGCTGCGAATTACTAAATCAGACTAGAAATAAAAATATAATAGTCATGCATTCAAATAATCAACTAAGTGACTAGTTTGAACTTCACTTATTCATTTTGTTTTCTAAACTCTACTTTTTCAAATTACTTTGGGGGGGCATTTTTTTATATATATATTTTAAGGACCTTTGAGAATCAATGCATTCATCGAATACTTACTATATCTATTAATGAAGACTTCTAGGCATAGCAATACAAATATGTATAACACAGGGCCCTAAGACAGCTAATAGTCTAGTGAAACTATTAAAAAAAAAACAGGTCAGCAAGATGGCTTTCCTTCAGACCTGATGGTCTGAGCTCAATGTCTGAGACCCAAAAATTAATAGAACTGACTCTCACAAGGTGTCCCCTGACCACGCATGCACACGTGTGTGCACCATGAAAATAAATGGTAAATCCTTATTGTGTTTGAATAAGAAACGTCCTTCTTGGGCTCATCTACTTGAATAGTTGGTCCCCATTTGGTGACACTCTTTGGGCAGGTTACACAATCTTTAAGAGGTAGAGTCTTGCTAGAGGAAGTACATCACTAGGGGTGGGCTAATTCTGCCCTTGAGTAAAAAGGACTGAGTCCTCCACATACTAACTCTTCATAAGCCACTGACATTAGTAGCTGAAACCTCTCTAATCTTGGCATCTTCATCCGCACAAATGAGAACTCTGGACAAAGCAGTCCATCTGCGTGCCCGTCCCGAATCTACTCCAATAAAAACATGTGATTCTAACTGCCATCTAAGCCCAGGTTGAACCTGTCTATGTTATTGCAAGCTGTCATGGCGACAGTTACAGATGCCTTAGCCAATGCTGAAATGAGCCAGTGTATGACATTGTGTCAACATGTGAATGATATTTTTACTGCACAGCGATAAAAACCTGGGCACACATTAAGTAGAGAAAATGAGTGCAGTCATTCAAGTCCTTTCTAATCAAACTCATCAATTCACTATAAACTGGTAGGGTAAATTCAAGTGCACCCCCAAATAATAAATGATTAATTTGTATTTTTGAGAAAACAATGGAATTAATGCTTGTTTTTAATATCCATAAACCAATTTCAAAAACCTTACTTTAAATAAACTTGCAAGGGTTTAGAGCAATAACCCAACCGTTCAGAAGCACTGACTGCTCATCCAGATGACCTGGGTTCAATTCCCAGTACCCACATGGCAGCTCACAACTGTCTGTAACTCCAGGTCCAGAAGATCAGGCACCCTCACACAGACAGACATGCAGGCAAAATATCAATGCATAAAACATAAATAAGTGAAACATAAAAATAATTAAGTAAAGCCGGGCAGTGGTGGTGGCGCACGCCTTTAATCCCAGCACTCGGGAGGCAGAGGCAGGTGGATCTCTGTGAGTTCA
>NC_022009.1:91077781-91084746 GCF_000317375.1 Microtus ochrogaster | reverse complement strand
GAGTGCTGGGATTAAAGGCGTGCGCCACCACCGCCTGGCTCACGTGCCAATTCTTTAGTGTCTTTTTAGCCACTTGTGAAGAGAAGTATGCATACCTGCACTATCTACAAACTACAGCAAATCCAAGCCAAGCCACATTACTATACCACACAGGGTTCACCTTTAACAGTCCACTGACAATGTTTTCCACATTAAAAAAGAAAATGTTTATGAATCCTATCTCTTCTAAACTCTCTCAAGCCTCCCCTGCTGTCTTCTGCTCCCCGACACACCCACACACACTCAAACACACCCCTCCCTGGCCCCTGGCCCCTGCCTGGCCCCTGGCCCCTGTCCTTTATCCCCTCTCAGCATACCCCAGCACTATCACGTGTTCGCTGTTTCCTGACAGGACCACAGATGTCTGAAGTCTAGCCACAAGTACAGGAAGCTGAGACGGGGAGAGGTGAAGGTTATTGAAGGTCAATCAATGAAGAGTAGTTAGCACCAAACAGATGGAAAGCAGGTGCAAGGTCTTCAAAGGAAATTGGAAATGACCTTGACCACTCCAAATCAAGACAGCCGGTGGGTGGGTATCCAGACGTGGGAGGGAGCCCAGTTCAAAGGTCTCCTTGCCTCTCCAGGACTGGGTTCCTGAGCGATACAGTGGAGTGCAGTGTGTACCGCCCGAGGCTGCTGTTAGGCTGAGATACACAGCATCCAGGGTCTACTGCAGTCATCAGTGGGTACTATGCTATCAGTGGGTCCTAAAAAGGAGTGAGCAGCTCTGGGTACCAGTGCATGGGGGCGTGTCCATAGATGACAGCTGTGTGCTGGACATTTCGGAAAGCTAGAAGAAAGGGTTTGGAATGTTCTCCCACAAAGAAATGCTCAGCCTTGAAGGGACAATGATTTAACCTGGTTTAAACATTACACAATGTCTGCATGTATCAACATTACACATGTCTACATGTGTTAACATTACACAATGTCGACATGTAGCAACATTATGCAGAACCCTGTTGGGGTGCTTTCTGACCATCAGTTTAAAAATAAACATGGGGACTACAGCACTAGCTGAGTGGCTAAGAGAATGTATTAGATAGATTCCCAGTACCAACAGGCTCACAGCTTCCTGGAGCTCCAGTTCTAGGAGGGTCCAACAACTCTGGCCACCAAGAACACCTGCCTTCTTGTGCACATACCATTACAGACAGACAGACAACACACACACACACACAGTTTAAAAAAATAATAAAACCTAAAATATAAAAATATTAGTTATAATTTAAGTTAAAATTTCAATTTAAGGTCTACTATTATTATTAAATAATAAATTGTTAAATTAAGGTATCTTATTAAAGTACATGTCATCTCGTAATTGCTTAACAAGCAGTAGCTCTTGGACACCCTAAGAACAATCTCCCTTAGCTACCGTGTCCATGTTCCTCCACACAGATTAAGTTCTAAGATGCGCTGTCGCCACTGGAAGCAATGTGATGAGAAAATGAAGCAGAGCATTCTCAGCCACTCTAGTTTACAGGCTCCCAGGCAGAGATAGACAGCAGAATACTCAAAGCTAAACACACAGCACTGAAGGTGCCATGTCCTGTGGAGCTGCGGTTTACAATGAGAGGCCCTCTAAAACTGATAACAAAGACTCTCCAGAGGTGAGAAACCATGCAGATGTTTGCAAAAGAGCATTCTGGGAAAGGCTGGGGAGTCTGAGGAATGGGGGCGGAGTGTGCTATTTAATGGTGGGAACGGACTCAGCCTGACCTGAGGAGGCTTTGTTACTCATTGGTAAGGAATTCAGCACTGAGGTGCTGTGTGGTGGCTCAGTGGGTTAAAGTGAATTTACTGAATCCCTGGTAGATTTTATGCAACTGTACCAATTGTATGATCCAACTTAAGCTATCAGGATCACCTCAGACTCCATTGAGAATACACTTGGTATCAAGGAAGGAGGAGAAGGTCTGGCTGAAAGTCCAAGGCCAATAATTCAGAACAGAAGGCAGTGGCTGGTTGACAGCAGTAGAAACAGTTGGATCCTGAGTCGGATTTTCAAAGGAATATGGCACCACCATGATTTCGTGATAGATCTAATGACCAGAGCACAAAACAAATGGAGCCAGAGCCGGCTCCTTAGGATTTGGCATTGAGGAACTACAGAGGAGAGGTTCTCTTCACTGAAATGAGCAAGACAGCAGGGTGAGGCCTTATCTCTCCTGTCACAGCTTCCTGTCCCTGACAGTCAGCACCAAAGGTCCCGCCCAGTTTCAGAATAAAAATGAGTCAATGACAGCTAATGCCTTAATCGCTCTACAACCATACACCACACCTTCCTGCAAAACTGCTGTGTGGCCAACTGCCTTTGCTTCCTTAAGGACCACAGCCACCACACTGCTTCCTCCTTGAACCAGTCCTGCAGGGCAAGTGGAGCCTTCTGCCCACCCTCCAGCACCTGCTGTCCCCGCTGTGGCCCCTGCTTTAGCTCTGCAGGGGCTAGTTCCTTCCCCAAATTCCCTTCCTTATGAGCACTAATATGTCACTGATTAGACCCTTCCTTCTGTAGTTGGCTTCATTTTCCCTTTTCTCCTTTTCCTTCCCTTAGGCATGCTATCCTTAAAAGTCCCCTCTCTGCCTCTAGGATGCCCCGCCAGGACCCACACTGAAGTTCTCCACTGCTTTCTGAAACAGCAGCTCCAGCGCCCAGTTCAGCGACCACATTAATGGGACAGTCAGGCTGCCATCCACTGGGCTTCTGCACTTAGGTGTCACCTGTGTTCTGAGCTCCATCTCTACAGCCACAACCACACATCTGCAAGCCCTCCTGGCAAATGCACCAAGTCTAAGCTTTGTGCCTTGTCGTCATTGTCCTCCACAGCAAGCTGCTCTATTCAAATGACCCTCGCAGGCAGAGTATGATAGCTATGCACGGAAACCAGTCAGGAGGTTCCTCAAACACTAAAAATAGAACCGCCATCTGCCCCCACAATACCCAGCTCCTGAGAATGCATGTGCCCTTCAGAAATCCACTGTCCTCTCTGATTTCTCTTAATCTCCAGGCAAAAGCACACTTTCCTAGGGTCTTGCTGGTCCTCCAGCAAGCATTTGCAGCCTCCACGGCCTCGTCACACAGTCCCTCTGCTTGTTGACTCTTCCGGTCTCCTTTGCTCTCCCAATCCACCCAAACATCAAAGTCCAGTGTACAACCCCAGCTTTCCCAGGAAGTCGTCCACACACTAATCCCAAACCAGCAAGACTGCTGTGCCGCTTTTCAGCCCGGTACACCCCAGAATTCCTTGTCCTTATCCTTGTGTGGCCTTCCCAGCAATGTTTTGTGAAACTGCTAGCTCTTGGCCCCTACACTACACCTTCTGATGACGTCAGAAACTCCCCAGGTGAGACTACCTGGTGTTTACCTTTGAGAAGCGCTAGCTTGGAAACCTTGCCTTACAGGCTTTATCTTGCCAGACACGCGATTTGCACAATGTCAACTGCACTATCTATGACATAGCTATTCTTTGGAAAACCGGTTGTGCCAACGCTGCTTCCAGCAATTTCATCACAGTAAATACCAACTGAATCTTATCTCCAAGCATTTGTTTTTGAAAAACAAAGCAAAAAGCCATTACACTAAATAACAAAAGGATTTGTGGGTTTTTTTTTAAAGCGGGAGCCAACAAAAGTAAATTAACATTGCTTTAATTAAAAGATCATTTTAAGTAATTATTAAGTAATTTTTATTAGTCATAAATAATTTACTGCTATTTAAACTAGGAGAGACTCTTCTTTTGTATTTCTCTTATGTTTCAACTTCAGATAAATAGTTGTGAGGTTTTCAGGTAGTGTTTAAATGATGAATACAGGAGGCTCAATAAAAAGGCCTCTAAAGGGAAGACTAGACCTTGAGTTTAAACGGGAAGCAGAGCCGAGCCAGACTGCACTCAACCTCATGCTTCCCGAGAGTCCAGGAAAGATGAGTTCCACACTTACTTAGCACAGCCAGTGCCTTGGTTTGGGTCTTGAGCATTTCCCAGAGGCCCAGGACTTCAAAGCTTGGGAGGTGGTGGAGCCTTTAAAAGGCATGGCCTGGTGAGAGGCCACTGAGACTGTGCTTTTCAAGGGACTCCAGGCACTTTGTCCTCCTTTTCCTGTCCTGTCATTCAGGTGAGTGAATTTGTCCTCCCATGTACTCTTCAGGGATGTGCTGTCTCACAGACTCCAAAGCAACCAAGGTCAGTAACCCAGAGCAGAAATCTGTGACCTGGGAGTTAAGGAAACCTAGCTCTTTCAAACGTAGTCATTGGGATAATTGTTAACAGGAGTGGAAAGCTGACAGCAGGCCCACTCTCTTCATCTTCCCTCTTTCAACTACTGCATTTAAGGAAAAGTCAGTCAAAAAAGCCCCCACAAACACATCGTCTCCAGAAGAGAAAGAATGATGAACTGGGAATGTGTTGGGAGTAGTGTTTATTGTGTTCCTGTCCCTCTCAGCTACTCCAGGAAGAACACAGCAGTAACTTCCGTGCTGGGTCTTCACATCACTTTCTAAGCTTAACTTGTGGCATTTCACTGTCAAAATGACCACGCTTCCACGCAAGGCCTCTTCCTTTAATATGTTACTCTGCTTAAGTACTGGAGAGACGAAATAGGTATGCCAAAAAGTAAACAGAAGTTCCCTCAAAATGGGGGCTCATTTACTTTTGGACAATGTTTATTGTTCTTATAGTACTTGTTATTTTCGCATATTAACTTTCAAACTCTTAAAATATTAAAGGGTACATTTTTGTCATACATAGGCATAATATTTCAGCTCATTTCCACCTCTAAGAGAATTTTGTTGTTGCTATTTTTTTAGCTTGTGTCATGTATCAACCCACATAACCACGAGAAAGAGTGAAACCGTTGTTCGCTAGACCCACAGGGTAGAGGGGGAGAAATGACTCCACAGCTTGTCCTCTGACCTCCACATACCCACCCCCCAAGGAATTACGTATTCTTAAATAAAATAAAATACATCTTTTAGAATGTGCTTTCCCTCATGCTCAAGGAGAAGTACTATGAAAAGATGTGGTCTCCTTGAGATGGAAAAAAAGGTTAAGGTACGACTAGAAACTTAAAAAAAAATACCCAAAAATGCAACATATAGGGAGCATGCAGTCCAGGGAGATAGACCCAACAGTAAGGAAGTCAGCCCAGGAACAGAGCTAAAAGCAAGAACACTAAAGGCAAAGAAACAAATCCAGGTCTTGGGGAACGCAAGTAGGCTGACTTCTAAATAAAACAGCTAAAAGGAAATTTATATCTGTACTCAACAACAAAAAGTAACTTCAAATATTGCTTTTTAAATCCATACAATTAACTAGCTAGAAAAACAAGCAACTCCAATGCACTCCAAAGGAACCATGCAACCCATTTATGGGTGGCACGCAAACCTATGAGCCATCTAAAAGTTCTGTAATATACAGTGACTGCAGTCTCCAATTATTGCTCAGGAAAAAAGGCAAGAAAAAATATTAAGCTATACATGAGTTGATAAAAATGACACATATATAAAACATTACCACAAAACAAAATCAGTCCATAGGTGAATTCCAGCTAAGTGAAAAACAAACAAACAAACAAACGAAACAGAAAAACTCAGAGAACTGAAGTGGTAGTCGCAGGAAATGAAGGGCTGTGTATAATAATCAATTTAATGCAAAATGCAAAAGGTGCCCTGAAAAACAGGGCATATGCTCTATTTACTAGTCTCACTTTGCTTCTGTTTCTGTGTGCTTGGAGTTTGTTGGGTGTAGTAGTTTGAATGCAATTGGCACCTATAATCTCATATGGAGTGGCTCTATTAGGAGGTATGGCTTTGTTGGAATAGACATGGTCTTACTGGAGGAAGTGCGTCACTGTAGGGGTGGGCTTTGAGATTTAGGCTCAGGATACTGCCCAGTGTTGAGTCGACTTCCTGTTGCCTGCAAGATGTAGCACTCTCAGCTCCAGCACCACATCTGCCTGCATACAGCCATGCTCCCTGCCATAATGATAATGGACAGAACCTCTGAACTATAAGCCATCACCTCAATTAAATGTTTTTTTATAAGAGTTGCCTTGGTCATGGTGTCTCTTCAAAGCAATAAAAACCCTTACTAAGACAGTGGGGGACACTGCTAGCAATCAAGCCCAGGACCTCATACATTCAAGGCAAATCTCTATGACTAACCTATGTTCCAGTCCAACATCTCCACAATTTAATTTAAAGGCATATATTTTTAAAGGGGGCATATTGCATTAAACTTACAGTAGGCAAAATAGCAAAGTTCTGGGACATTCAGGAGAAGCATGAGATCGTACTAAGAAATGAAGTCTCAAGTCTCACTCAATCCTACAGTACACTGAGCATACTAAGTGACAGGTTGGCATATATATATTCAATTGTATTTTAATAAATAAAGACTGCCTGAAGATCTGAGAGTAAAACAGTCCCACTGGTCAGCCTTGCAGACCAGATTATGGTAACACACCTTTAATCCCAGTAGCCACAATGACACACACCTTTAATCTCAGTAGCCATAGTGACACACACCTTTAATCCCAGTAGCCACAATGACACACACCTTTAATCCCAGTAGCCACAGTAGTTGCCATAGAGACTGGGCAGTGTGTGCCTTTAATTACAGTGGTGCACACCTTTAATCCCAGCCCTAGAGAGGACTGTAAGACGGTAGCGGGAGGGGAAAGAGCTCTCAACACATAGTCTCATTCTGAGATTCCTGGAGGCGAGATGGCCATTTTCAGACTGAGGCCGAGGTGAAAGGCAGTGGCTGGCTCTTTTACTTTTCAGATCTTCAGGTTGAACCCCAATTTCTGACCCTGAGGTTTACTTAATTGTGCTCTAGAAATTCATATTTGTTATGTAGTCACCTTGAACTCTTGATCCTCCTGCTTCATGTTCCAAATGCTGCAATTACATGTGTTCACCACAACAA
>NC_022009.1:91075138-91077334 GCF_000317375.1 Microtus ochrogaster | reverse complement strand
ATGTATTCACGTCTTTCTTATGTCTCTTTGAAAAATTTTAATTCTTTTGTTCATATAGGGCCTGAAGAATTTTTACTAAAATTTTTGTTATTTGAGACCCTATCTCAAAAAACATTTACAAAAGAATGCTGTTGAATATATTTTACTTTGTATCCAGCCATATTTCTGAATTATTATTGATGGAAATGCTTTCATTCATATTGTTCTGGTTTATTTCATATTTTCTCTTGTTTCTTCTAATATGCTCTTCTTCTGATGGGTAAGTTTACATTAATAATTGTTATATAATAATCTCTCCTTGTCTTAACTCTGATACCCTTGAATCATTCTTAAACATGAACATGTACTAATTAAGATTTTTGTTTGTTTGCTTGTTTGCAACCGTGTGTAACAGAAAGCACAATGAAGAGAATGCCAGCAGTGTAAACATCATAGTATAAAATAGCATGCTGGAGTTGGGTCAGTCCCAGAGTCCATTGGGTTAGCTGGTCAACAGCTGTGGAACCTGATCTGGATTATTTGGATGCCTCAAAGGTCCATATGAAGGGTTTCTCCCCAAGAAAGAATGATTAGGAGCTGGGGGAGTCTTTGAGAGATAGGTGTATAGGAGGCCTTTTGATGTTTAGCCCTTGAAAGGGAGGAAGACCCCAATCTCTCAGTCACTCTACTTCTTGACCCACACTGTAGTTTGCTTCCTGGGTGCTCTTGCTATGACATGCCCCTTCAGCAGAGTTCCAAAGCAATGTGGCCAATAAACCTTGGACTCCAACCTCCTGAACTGGGAACCAAAGTCTTTTCGTTGGAAATGTACAGCTTTGGCTATTTCATCATAGTTAGGTAAAGCTAATCAACACAGCACCTGTGTTGGTTTTTCTGCTATTCTTTGGGCTTAGCAGTGATGATTAGCAGACAGGGAAACAAACCAGAGCAAAGTATCAGTTTTTATAGATGGTCCACATCCAAGCAGTGAGTCTCTTCAGAAGTTCACAAATAAAAGGGAGGGAACCTTTCTCAAGAGCATCTACTGAGTCTCCTCCAGTTCCCTGATTAAAGACCTTGTGTCATCGGACGGTGATGGCTCATGCTTTTAATCCCAGTACCCAGGAGGCAGAGGCAGGAGTTTGAGGTCAGCCTGGTCTCCAGTGTAGGTTCCAAGACAGCCAAATCTACACAGAGAAACCGTGTCTTAAAGAAACTAAAAAATACAAAGAGAGAGGGAGAGATAACAGCTTGTGTCACATGACTTGCTCCCTGGTTGGTTTTGTCCCAAACCTAGATATATGTGGGGCTCTCCACTGAGGGTTTGCCTCCATCAGATTGGCCTGTAGACAGTCTGTGCTGCATTTTCTCATTAGTGATTGATGGGGGAGGGTCCAGCTCACTGTGAGCAGCTCCAGTCCTGGGCAGGGGTCCTGGGTGTATAACAAAGCATGTTGGGGAAGCCTTGCAGAGCAAGCCAGTAAGCATTGTTCCTCCATAGTTTTGCCTTCAGTTACTGACTCCAAGTTCCTGTCTTGAGTTCCTGCCATGACTTTTCTTCATTAATGAATTGTGACCCTTTCTTCCTCAGTTTGCTGTTGGTAGTGATGTTTATCACAGCAATCGAAACATGTTTAAAACCCTCATCAAAGGAGAATGGAATCATTGGGACTGTTATGGTTTCCTCTATTTTCTCCCTACTGGGAGGGGGATCCTACCAGCATGTTAGAAGAGTAAACACCAGAAAGAAATTCTGAGCTCAGCTAACAAGTAAAGGGATAAGGAACTGATGAGCTGGCTCATCAGACTGCTGCTTAGCCTAACAACCTGAGATCCATGAGCAGGATTCAGGCAGATGGAGAGAACCAGCTCCATGAGCTGTCCTCCGACTCCACGCATGTACTGTGTGGCATTCTGTATGTGTACACGTACAAACACACTTAACAAACAGACTTTAAAAAATGGGGTGAGGGTGACTGTAACCCGTTTCCACTGGTGAATCCTCCTGACTTCCAGGCGCCTGCACAGACCCCAATTTCCAGGCTTAGTCCCGGTCACACATCCTGTAGGCTGATTCGGGCTGATAAATTTAGCTCTCACCGCCCATCAAAGAAACCTCTTTGCGCAACAGATGGAGATGAGTATGGAGATTCATAACTGGTCAAAAGTAGAGTATAAGAGACTATAGGGTGCAAGGCTTTGAGATTCCCATAAAAA
>NC_022009.1:91062813-91074858 GCF_000317375.1 Microtus ochrogaster | reverse complement strand
CATAGAAGAGGGGCAGGGTGATTGCTAGAGCCAAGGGACCTCTACCTGTTGCTGGTGTCCCCTAGGCATGACAAAGAAAGTGCCCCCATGACATCTCATGATATGGCCACTTGTAAGATCAGTATAAAGATCAACCCTGGCACGGCAGCATGAAGAGTAGAAATCTGATCGGTCTTACTCTTACAGACAGAGCCACAGATGGCTAAGGGCTGCTGCAAGAGGGCGCGTCCATTCCCTCCAGGGACAATCTCCTACACAGGTTTCTAATCCCACGCAGTCAGCCCTGGACACACATGCATATGAGCAACGCTAAATAGACTCAATGTATTGCATATATGTGAGCACATATGTATGTACACACATGAAAAATAGTAAAGAAGAGACCATGAAATTTGGAGGAGGAGGAAATGGAAGTTTGATGGGCAGGAATATAGAGATAGTGTTCATGAAAAACACTCTCAAAAATTTTTAATTTTTTTAAAAGAGCACATTTACACAATGCCATACTACAGAGTGGGGGGAAAAACGACATCTTGAACTTTGCAGGCAAATGGATGGAACTAGAAAACATCATATTGAGTGAGGTAACCCAGATCCAGAAAGACAAATATAATATGTACTCACTCATAAGTGGCTTTTAGACATAAAGCAAAGAAAACTAGCCCACAAATCACAATTCCAGGGAACCTAGACAACAAAGAGGACTCTAAGACAGACGTACATTGATATAATCTACATGGAAAGTAGAAAAAGACAAGATCTCCTGAGTAAATTGGGAGCATGGGGACCATGGGAGGGGTAGAAGTGGGAGGCAGAGAAAGGGAAGAGAGTGTAGAAAAAGATATAGCTCAATAAAAACAACAAAAATAGAAATACTGACATTGAATGTATTGAACATTTATTATATATCTGCATTATGCAAACACTGTCCTGCTACATAGGGTTTTAATTTCTGCAGCAGCCTTATAGCTACAAATATTACTAGGTCCATCACATGGGTATGAAAAAGCCAAGAGATTTTATAAGACCAGTTGCAGGTTGCTAAGCCAGTAAACTATAATGCCCTAATGAAGATCCAGGAGTCCAATGTGGAGGAACCCTCTAAATCATTCTGCAACCTAGGCCTCTTAGAAGACATGAGATCAGCTACAAGTTCACAAATGAGCCCAAATGATCTCATGGCCACCTCTCCTGCAGGTGACTCTATGGAACTGGAAAAATAAGGGTCTAGCTGAATTCACGGGCAAGCTGTCATTTGAAGAACCCAGCCCATGTCAATGCCATCATTAGTCATTCATACTCGAGGCTTTGAAAGGCCTGGGAACAGGCTGTAGGTGAGCCATTTCTGCACAAATCCGCAATGGAAGCCTACATCACCCTCAGCCTTCCTACCTTGACAGGAAGACCTGAGCCCTCGCTGCACTCAGCCGGGACTACTTAGGTTGCCCGGTATCTAAAATCTCCTAAATAATGAGATACATGTAGCAACATCTATGCCAGTTCCCACTCATTTTATTACTGTCCCAAAGCATATGAAAGCTCGAAGTCTACTAATCCCATGGTTATAGGCAATCTCTGAATAGAGATTAATACCTGAGAATGGAGGAGTTGAATTAACACATTTGATCTCAAAGATTCTATCCAATGAATCCATAGTCTTTTGCAGTCACAGTTGATTACTGTGAAGCACAAGCTCTCTCTACATTTTAAAAGGAAGAAACTTAACAAGGGGGGCTTGGTGGAAAACATGGAAGGTATGATAGATTTCTACATGAAACGGCAATCAGAAGACCTGTTGCAAAACTTCTACCACCTAGCTCTGTCCCAGGAATCAAAAAGCCCAGTCCTCTTCCCCTTTAGCCAGAAAGACCACAGAGAGTTGGATACTCTCAATGAGGCTCACCAAAGCCTGGAAGCTAAAAAGGAAAGAAATATACACGTGTCATTATAGGCAGAGGAAAGGGGCTCTTACATCAGCCCCTGAAACCTGCTTCACAGATAAAGCCTGCCACTGTCGCTGTGAAGCTCTGATTCTGTGACTCTGTGCACTCAAACTCCAGAGTAAGGTCAAGGTGGACTTCTCCTGTCCAGAGCACACCACTCTCACGGGGGTCTGTGTCTCCCAGCAGCCAGGAGGTGACAGTGAGCCCGTGCTCTTTTGGAGCCACCAGGCTAACCCCTGCTTGTATCCAAACCCTCAGAGTCATCTCCTTCCACACCATCCCCAGCTTTGAACTCCATGTGAAGACCTGCACTGGGCAAACACCTGTGCCTTTCACAGACTTCTAAAGATGTAGACTTTAGAGCAGTGGTTCTCAACCTGAGGGTCTAACAACCCTTTCACAGGGGTCACCTAAGGCCATGTGAAAACGCAGATATTTGCATTACAATTTATAATAGTAGCAAAATTACAGTTATGAAGTGGTTACAAAATATTTTTATAGTGAGGGGTCACCACAACATGAGGAGCTGTCTTAGAGAGTCACAGCACTAGGAAGGTTGAGAATCATTAGCTTTAGAAGCTTTAGAAGGTTCCAGATGGCTTTCTTTAGCAAAACTCTGGGTGCCGACAGCATGCTCTCATGACAACACAGAGGAAGTCACCGGTTCGAGGCTAGCTAATTGGACAGCTACTCTCTCTATTTTGAGGGGGAACAGGACCATCTTTCTGTTCTTGCTGGAACAAGTCAAGGTCTTGTAGAATCCAGTGAAAACAACTTTCTCGCTCACAGCACCTTGTCCCATGCCACCATCTACCTATCTTTCTTACGAAGCCCACACTTAGGTTTATGGCGCACTGCGTTAACTCTTCTAACATGCCGGTAGGATCCCCCTCCCAGTAGGGAGAAAATAGAGCAAACCACAACAGTCCTAATGATTCCATTCTCCTTTGATGAGGGTTTTAACATGTGAACTACCATGAAACCTGAAGAGGACACAGAACTAGCATGTGGGCCAGGCCAATCACCTGAAGACCACTCTCTGTTTCTTCTCATGCTAAGGCCTAGGAAGTTTCTACAGTGCCAAGAATCATGTTCAGTGCTGCCTGGGAAAACGGTCTTTGAATTTCTCACAAATCCCCTACACTATGCCAAAGTTTGGTTTTCTGAGAGCACAATCCTTGCTGTTCAGGTTAAGAACACTTAACATTTTACAACCGTGCCCCCTCCACTTGGTGCTTAACAGGAAGACTCCAACCGGGATGACAGGAGACGTTCCCCACTGTGAACTCTTTGCTGAGCCAATGATGGGACACGCAGCTGTCAACCCACACTAACCCCCCCTTTGGTATCTCGTTGGCAAAGGCACTAATGGCTATGCAGTCAAACGATTCTAAAATGAGAGAACTGGGTGACACAAAGTATAAACAGAGCAAGAGAAAAGTAGAGTCTAATATTATCCAGGGGATCAGCCTGAGAGCCAGCTGCAGCTGGGATGTTACAGCAAGAGTGTCTAAGCAAAAGAGTGTATGCCCTGATCAGGGTGAAGCCAGGGCGTACAGCGCTGACTGCATCCAAGCTGCTCAAGTTCATTATTCCGACCTCATGTTCAGGCTCAATCACAACCTCATTTCAGCTCCAAAAGTATCAAAATTCCAGAGTCCCAAATCCTTCCTAAACCAAGAACACACTTCCCTGGAATGCACACTCTAGTTCTGCCCCTGAAAGGGTGTCTCCCCTGTGTCATTTGAAAGTGGGGCATAACAATAGCACAAAGTTGGGCTGGAAAGAAGGCTCAGAGGTTAAGAGCACTTGACTACTTTTCCAGAGGTCCTGAGTTCTATTCCCAGCAACCAAAGCCAGGTTAAAAACCAGGGATTATCATTTTGGAAATGCCTGTCTCTACCCCTGGGAAGTTAGAATAGCACATCGCTACAAAATGTGACTTCAGTAAGACAACTCAGTACTATTAAAATGGTGAGTTCAGTGCTTGTCACACGGCGAATGGTATAAACTGTCTGTACCTTTTATAACATGTGGGATATTGCAATAACATGAATATAAGTGATGCATAGTAACGCTATTACTATTGTAGTAATATAAGTATTGCTATCACTTGCCTTGCTGTATAAATTTGAGTACCGTCATGTGGTCCTGGGATCTAAGAGCTGCAAAGCTGATGACCAGTTCACTGTATGGAAGCCCTATCCTAACTGAGGTGTGAGCCCCTTAAGTAAACCACCTGCCTGCCAGGCCCTCCCTCCATCAGTACCAGGCACAGACAGCCACTCAGGTCCTTCTGCCATCTAACTACTCTGCAGTGAGTTCTCCCTCCCTCCTTCCCTCTCCAGTATCTCCATGCCTTGCAGGCAGCTCTATGCCTTGTTCAAGACTATGCCAGCCTGGAGGAAAGATCACAAGGGTCCTTGGCACCGGGCTCCTCTCCAGCTCTGCCCCAGCTGTTGAACACCGTGAGCCTCCTCTTCCCTCATTTCTCAGGGGTTCTGGATCATAGTGGCTGCTACCGTCTGCAACAGCTTCCTTAGACTACCAGAGCAAACCCCCTCTTCTCCTTGGGATTGCTACTCCTTGCAATCTTCCAGTGATTCCCATCGGGTAACACTGTAACACTGGAAACTCCCTTTGCTTCGATAAAAGGGACTACTTTGAACCGCTTGTCCTCCTAGAATCTCTAGGCAGACATCAAACGTCATTGAACTTCACACAAAGTGGCAAGTGATGAATCTAACTCTTCTAGGTTAGATAAATTCTAAAATATGGAGTGCCCTTGTGACACCGCTAGTAGCAGGTGGGGGGCCCTCAACAGGACACAGCATTCTACCTTTGGATAAGCTGCATCTCAAGTGCCCATGGCTGTCTACCCAGCCCTCATTGTGCCTACGCTTTAGGAAGTGTAAGAGCCCTAAATCCGCTAGGCAGAGAGCAGGAACTGAGGCTTAGCACAGTTCTCTAGCACAGAGGTACAGATTAGTAGGGCCCAGGTTTGATTTACTCAACTACAATTTGCAAATAAGATTCGTTAGTTAAGTCTTATACAGTCCTACAACTAAAGCAAGAACAGTGAACATCCAAACATCTCGTCCGCAATCCCAAGACACAGAATCTACAGGCTAAAGTGATACACAAAAGATGCAGAGTGTCTTTGCTTCCTTCCTTGCTGTTGTGATGAGATACCCCAATAAAAGTAACTTATGAGAAAGGGTTTTAGCTCACGAGGGAAGGCTATAGACTGTCTTTTGGGGGGAAAGCCACAACGGCAGGAACTTGAGACGGTTGGTCACATGATCTCCATAGTCAAGACGCAGATGCTCACACTTTCTTCCGCACTCATTGTCTCCCTTCTTTACTTTTTTACACAATCCAGGACCCAAACCCAAATTCACCTGTAGGTAGTTCTTCCCACATCACCATAATAAAGACAACATCCCCACAGACATATATACAAGTCACCCTAACCGGGACGGCCCTTGGCTGCCTTGTCAGCTGATTCTAATCTAGGCCAACTCGACAGTTAAATCCAACCAGCACCCATGGTGAGAGTCCTCCACTCTAGCTCGACTAATTGTTCCCTAAGAGTTGATTGTTTACAGTACATTAAACTCACTATGTAACTCACAACAATTTGAGAATTATAGAAGAAACGGTGGTTTGCCTCTAGATTTTGCCTATCGGTGAGAGCTGCTGACACCACAGAAGGGTGGGGAGTGGGTTAGCTCACAGAAGGCTTGCCAAGTGAAGAGCTCAGCTTCTGCCACGAGTCACAAGAAATATTCATTTCTTGAATGAAAAGACAGAAGGATAGCCAGACAGAGATGCCTTCGCAGTGATTACAATGCCCTCCAGGGGAAGGAGGGGGGACAAAGGGCCTACTGTGACACTGTCTAGAGAAGAGGCCCAGGCTGGGGGAATGACACAGACATTAGAAAAAGCACCAAACTCCAAGAAAGGAAAAAGCTAGCTAGGAATGGCTGCAGACATTCCGGTCCTGGCTCCAAAGCCCTTCTCTTCCCAACAAAGCTTCATGACCTATAGCACCTTAACTTGAAGGAAGCCATAACTCTGTCTGTAAAATGAGACATGCTCACAGGAGCACAGGGTCCCAGGCAGGCAAGCAGAAAGCAGCAGACAGAGCTGCAGTGGTTGATAGCTCAGTAGTTGCCAGGTAGTCAAGAATGCCCGAGTGCCATCTCCAGCCCCTTGGTTTTGTCAGAAAATATTATATTTGTTTTTAAAAGCCAGGTGTGCACATTTGTAATTCCTAGGCTGAGAAGGTACAGATAGGTGGGATCCGGGGGATCGAGTTGGCCAGCCTAGCCTACATGGTGAGCCCCGGACGATGGAAGACTGTCTTAAAGGTGGTGAACAGTAACTGAAGAACAGTTCCCAAAGCTGTGCTCCATAGGTCTCTCTACCCACACCTCAGCTTCCACGTCTCTAAAGTTCAAATCGTGGGTTACTGCAGAAGGTGGCTGCAATAAGATGACACTTATTAGAACCATAGTCCAGCGTTAGCTGCATGGCAAAGAGCTGAAAAGGGCTGCACCTTTGCTAATACAGCCAACACTATGAATGTCATATGCAATAGTATAAATATTACAAATGTGCATTCACACAAACACACACGAAACCAGAAGGTGGCCCCAGAGTCTGCCCCCTCCAGGTGGTGAAGAAGTGAACTTCCTAAAAATGGCACTTCACAGTCTGACGGGGAATTTGCCCAAGTGGAGCTGGCCCTAAGGGAAAGCACTGCCCAGCCTAGCATGTCTGTCTTTACCCTTGACTCAGGTGTGACTTAGAGGCCACCAAACTGGCTCGTGTCATCTTAGCACCCTTGGTCACTCTAAAGAGACCCATCATGCCCACCTGTAGCCTTGTCTTTTAACACTGGCCTGCTTTCTGTCTGGATTCGCCTTCTCTGGGAGAGGCATGCAAGCAGAATCACACAAAGAGAGCAGTGTTTGTATTTCATTGCCTTTGTAGAATTTTTAAAAGATATTTTCCACATGATAGTATGTATCCACACTTTATTTTTATTGCCAACTAGTATTCCATCTCGTGGAATCACATTGTATTGCCCTTTATGTCCAATGGAAGATATTTGAGGGGTTTTGCCACCTTTTCACTGATATGAATCAACTCTACTGGGAACAAGCGTGTGCTCACCTTTCAAAGGCTGTACATTTTTACATTGTTTATGTTGGTAACTAGAACTGAAATCACTAGGTCACATACAAAGTTTCCATTTGATCTTTTCAAAAACAAGCCCAACTGTTTTCCCGGGTATAGGCCCACACTATTATCCCATCGGCAATACAAAAGAAGACCAGTTTATCTATATTCCAAGATCTGCTATACCTTTAAATTCATCTCCATATCTGCTGTGGATGCAACCACAGGGACAGCACTGCCCACCAATCACTAATTAAGAAAATATTCACGGGCTTATCTACAGTTCAATGTTATGGAAGCATTTTCTCAATTGAGGCTCCCTCCTCTCAGATAACTCTAGCTTGTTTCAGGTTAACAGAAATCCATCACTTTGCGAACACGCACATGAATCAGGAGAGAGCTGGCGTAGCTTGCACCCTCTTCCCAAAGAGAGAGCTCACCACTATCTGGAACCTGGTCTCTGTGTCAGTAGGGTCTTATTTCAAATATCACTCTTTTCCACTGAACTTGTATAGTTCTCTGCATTCAAAGGGGTGCTTCCTCTGGGGAGGACCCCTTTTTGCTCCTGGCAGTGAGGACCTAAAGCAATACCAGTTTCTGGTGCAGCTGGTTACAGGGAGGTTTAGGTACTCAGCTGGTCAGGTCCCCTAAGATTTCAGTCACTCAAGGAAAACAAAGAAAAAGTGGGAGTTAGGAAGACTTAAAGGAACACTGCTCCTCTTCCTCCAGTTCCTCCTCTAAAATGTGCAGCCTTCTAAATCTCACACTTATAGTTCTCCTCCCTAAACAAAAATGGACTAGATTCCAGAAATAATGGCTACAGCAACTGCTCGCGGAGGTTACATCTTCCAAGTGCTCCCTGATAAAACAGACTACCGTTCTGACCAAGAGTCCCAGGCATGTCCAGACTTTAGACCTGATAGCATGATGACATGATGACATGGCCATCTACAAAGTTCATGCTTGAGTAGCATGCAGTCGAGTTACAAAATATAGTCTGGCACTCCAGTCTCATAACTTAAGTAAGTTTATGATTTTCTTGGGCCAGATTTATAGCCTTCCTAGGAGACAGGTTGAACACACCTGGATCATGCCTGCTCCAGGCAGGCCTGGGTCCTGAGTCCAAGCAAGCAATACAGGTCTCTTTTTGTCTTTCCATAAAGAAAATGGAGTTCTCCCTGCCTGATTCTAGGCCAGTTGTTAGATGAGCAAAAACTAGGGATTTCAGAAGGAGAAAGCTGGACTCAGTTTTGACTTTGGTAAGTGTTCTAGGACCCAGAACCATCAGGCTCCCGACACCCAGAGTGCTGTGTGTCCATCAAGTCTTCAGAGTTCAAGTGAAAAGTCGCTTGACCAAATTCAAAACATTCTCCAACCCTGCAAAGGGCTTGAAGTGGTTTGAATTGCATAATTTCCTTAGGCAAGGACTATGACATCGCTGTCAGGTAGTCACATATAAGAAAAACACAGCAGACATTAGGCAGGCATTCCTGTTGTCACTGTTTTGAAACAGGGTCTCATGTAGACCAGGCTGGCCTTGAACGTGCTGAGAACTACCTTGTTCCTTCACTGTGTGCCTCCAGGTGCTGAGATGGAAAGTGTGTATGACCTCAGCTGATCTTCGTGGTCCTGGGGATCTAAGGAAGAGTGCACACTCTACCGACTGAGCTACAAACTCAGCCCCATAGGCAGACATTAGAAATAGTAGATGCCCTGCCTAAAATGTAGTTTGGTACAGTGGCCTCTTTGGCTATTATCCACTTTCGCCCCTTGGGAATATGATCTATTCTATACTCGGTCCTGTTTGTATGGTTTGAGTTATTTCTACAGACATCACAAGTACCAGAGGAGACAGGGAATCCAGCTCAGGCCCCAGTGAAGTCACTGCCACTAGAAGAGAACTTTCCCTCCTGTGTTCCAACATTGTAGGGGGCTGAAGATGCTACCCACCTTGAGAGCAGCTAACAGTCTTGACAAAAATGGTTGAGCAACTCACTTCCTGAATTCCAGTATCTAAGAAAGTTGGACCTCTTCCCCAAGTCACCAATAATGGGGAAGACAGAATCATCTTTAACAAGATTTTTATTCTTCTGTCTGACCATCTCTTTTCCTTGTCATAAACATGTCCTAAGAAGAGGTCCTCAATTGGCCTTTTCAAAAGCAACTTCCCTAGCAGTGGGTAAATAAAACGCATAGTCCCTGTCAAGCTGTGTGGACACCTGCTTTGACAACCATCATTGGCACCAAATTCCCTCCACACAAGCAGACATGCAACATAACCAGTTTGCTTATCTAACAACTGGGGACGGAACAACAACATGGGACATTTCTGCGACTGACAGAGAAGTGTTTATCAGTTGTTATAATAAAATTCACTGGCTTCTCTCAATAGGAAAATCCTTTAGCTTTCTGCAGATACATTCTGTTCTCCTGGTGTAAACAAAAACTAAAACAAACAAACAAAGCAGTAATGATGTGAGCTCTGTCTTATTTCTTTTCCAGCTGCTGTGAGAAAAATCCCCTGACTAGACCTGGAGATGCAGCACAGTAGTGAAATGCTTGCCCGGCACATGCAAGTCCCTGGGTTCAAACCCCAGTGCCACCAAAACCAAAACAAACCAAAGCTGACAAAAAGCAACTTAGGAGAGAGAGGCTTTATCTCAGCTCAGGTGCAGGTTATAGTCCATTACAGTAGGAAGCCGCAGCCCAGGAGTTAGAGGGCGTTGGTCAAGTCGCATCCACAATCAGGAACAGAGAGCAATGCGTGCACTTCGGCTGCTTCCTTGCATTCTCCTCTCTTGCCCAGATCACAATCCTCTGACAAAAAGATGGTGCCACTCACAGGGGTGTGTTTTATCGCGTCCATTAGTTTAATCAAAATAGCGCCCCACAGACACACCACAGGTCAACCTGGTCTATACAATCCCTAATGGAGATCCCCTTCTCAGGTGTCTCTAGGCTGGGTCAAGTTGACAATTAACAACCATCACAGTCTGCAAATAGAAGTAAGGTCAAGAACATATAAGTATTGATTCCCTTTTTACAACAATTGATTGTGTGATTCAATGATTGATTGATTTTGTGTGTATGAATATATATGTGTGTTTGTGTGTGTGTGTGTGTGTGTGTGTGTGAACATGTACACATGGGTGTAGAGGTCAAAGGGCAACTTTCAAGAGCCAATTCACTCTTTCCACCATGTGGGTTCCAGGGTTGAATCTGGTCAGATTAGTAACAAGTACCTTTACTCACTGAGTTATATTGCTGGCCCAGGATTCCGCCCCGCCCCTCCACGCTTTGGCTTCCAGGCAAATGCCAACACCTACTGGGGCATTAAATTAAATCCACATTTCCTTGCAGAGACTGACACCAAAAGGTTCCATCTCTTTGAGCAAGAGAGGCTAGGGTTTTCCTGTGTCTTGAATAAACTCATCAGTTAAACTAACATTAGCAGGGAGATGGCTCAGTCAGTAAGGTACTTGGTGCCTGCTCTGCCCCCATGACCATCTGAGTTTAATTCCCAGCACCCCAGACAAAGCCAGGCCTGGTGGTGTGCATTTGTACTGCCAGAACTGGGGCGGTGGGAACAGGGGGATACCTAGCAACAGTCGCTCATCAGCCTAGCTGATCATCTAGCTGTATTTGTGAGCTTCAGATTCAGTGAGAGACCATGTCACAAAACATAAGGTGGGAAGATTCTCTCCACACACTTGCACACATAGCCCCTCACACAAATCCACACACATGACTATCTCACGAATACACACACACACACACACACACACACACACACAAGTAAAGGGGGAGTAGGGGTAAATCATAGTGCATAAAACAGCATTTCCTGAGAACCCACCACTGCTGAGGTCTCTGAGACTGCTGGGTAGGCTGCACAGGGTCTTGTTCTGCTCACTATCCAATCCAGCAAACCTGAGTTATACCTACAAGGAGACAGTACTCAGACCCAGACCCTACATAGTGAGACGTATTTAACACAGTCAAGCTGGAGACATTAGAGGTGTTTCCGTTTTTTTGTTTTGTTTTGTTTTGTGTTTTGTTTTTTTGATGCATTTCTTTATGATGTAGCCTACTGTGCCATTTCTTCTGTTACCCCCACATAGAAATTACTAAGCCACAGGACACAGCCACGCCTCAGTGCCCTTCGTTACTTCATCTGATTTACTCCAGCAGCTTGATCTTAGGCCAGGGCACACACTAGAATGGAGGACCTCGTTTTTAAATTCATGTTGTTTGTGTTCCAGATCTCAGAGGACCAAAGTCACAGTTGATATGGGTCTTGACATGAGTAGATAGCTCCAACCAGCTGGGTCAAGCAAGGGCACTGAGAGAGTGCCGTATGCGCCAAAGCCACCCTCAGGCTTAACCGAGCATCCCCGAACACCCCACTCTCTAAGCTCCTAGCATGGCATTGCTTTCCAAAACACAGTTAGCACCAACTCCAGATGTGGACATTTCTCATGGTTCTGTTCTGGATTTAACTGCATTTTCTATCCAGATTATAATCAGAGAGGGTGTTTAATTGGATAATGTTCACGACTACTTTGAAGATATAAAGTACCCCACAAATGCTAAATATTATTATTATTGTTTAAATACAGTTTGCAATTACTACTTACAGCCCATCCCACCCACTTCCCTGCTGTAACTTGATTACAGGCAGCTCCGAAATACCTAGAGGTAAATTGATGAAACCGCGGCCATGTGAAGCTCTGCATTCTACCCCAGGCATAGATAATTTGTAGGCATTTTAAGGCGAGGGATGGCTCATAAAATTCAGTAAATCAAAGCAATTGGCCCCGCAAGACTGACAGCCATAGAGTTGTTTCAGTTTTAATAGTTTCGTACTTCAAGACCAGGTGTAGTATCAGGGTGGACTCCAGAATGCAAGCTCTCTCTC
>NC_022009.1:91046877-91062713 GCF_000317375.1 Microtus ochrogaster | reverse complement strand
CTCCTTGTTACCATTTTGGTTTTTTGTCTTGCACTGCTGATGATCAAACTTATGCCCTTACCTGGGACAAATTCTCCACCTCAAGTGTGTTCTAAAACCTTCTACTGTAATCTTACAATACCTAAGTTCTTATTTTTAAAAATGTTATAACCAAAGATTTTAAGTAACTGTCTGGGAGCTAAAGCCCTGAAAACAGACCCTGTCCTCTGCTGGATTCTGGTTCATTTGTGATCTTGTGTCAAACCCCCAGATGCTTTCCCCAGTTCCTGACCCCAGAGGACAAAACTGTGAGTCTGACACCACAAATCACCTAAAGCAAACTTGCTTGAGCATTTCCCAAACATGGCCGATTCTGTTAACAGCTCCTTTGCGTGCTGCACAGGGAGGGCGGTGCTAATCCTCAAAGAACATGTTTATGTGTGCTCAGGTTCACATTCTGGGTTGATGTTGGATAAAATGGCAGCATCATAAGGAAGAAACTCCTCGAAAGTGATTCCTAACAGCACCACTATGATCCTCAAAGATGAAACGTGTATGCAATACTGAGGCTAAGCTCCAAGTTCTTCAACTAGTTCTGACCTCATGACCAGGGTCATCCATAAAATGACAGCCACGTGGGTCCCAGTGTGGGAGTGACTCTGGAGCCCCTAGATGGTCATATTCTCAGTCATTTGGCAGCTCTGTGACTTTCCTGTGGTAAATTAATTGGTTTTTCTAAAGTTTTCATATTTGTTTGCAAATGATTCTATATACATACTAGGAAATTGGAAAGGAATTTAGCAAGGTTGAGAACTTTCATACTTTTACCCTTCCAAAAAATTTATACTTCCAAACCATTACTCTATGGAAAGGGACGCACAGAAAAATTTATTTATAAAAATTCTTATAAAATAATATTTATAAGGATTTAAAAGCCTCAAACTTTGTCAATAGAAATATTACAATACATTTTAGCAATTAAATTCTAAATAGTCTAAAAACATGAGTAGAAAATTAAACATTGATTAAAAGTCTACTATAGACTAAAATTTTAGTCTTGATAACAATTCTAATATGATTCTTTAAGATGAATACTAAAATCTTTATAAATAAAATGATATGACTTGAAAATCATATGGAAAATAAAGTGGTTAGGAGCTTTTGGGAAACAAGATCAGCCATGAGGAATGTTAAAGACAGAGATACTTGTCAACTTGGTGTGTGTTTTTTCTTAATAAGAGTGTTTTTGAGATTTAATTCAAACTGCATAAAGTTTTCTCTCTTGAAGTGGACAATGACTTTCACTGTATTTACACAGCTGAATGGGAATGGGACCATTTAGACCATGGGCAGTCACTTAATGGTTATTAATATTAATTAATTAATTAATTATTAATAATGATTAATCCATTATTTCTCCATGGACTTCCCCAGTCTGGAAATTTCTCAGAAATGCAGTCATACAACAGGTGTTGTGGATTCTTTCACAAGGCTAATGTCCAGCTGTGTGGTAGCACAAATCAGCGCTTTCTTTTATTACCTGTGGCTGGCCCATCACACGGTGTTCCACTTTGCTCTCCGTTGCTCTGATGGTCCATGATCAAAGACAACTTAGGAAAAAACATGGTTTATTAGACTGACAGTTCTGGGTCATGGTCCATTACTGAGGGACGCTAAGGCAGGCACTCAACCAGAAGCCATGGTCTAGTTGCTGGCTCATGTTTTCTTACACATGGGTTTCCAGACCCATCGTCTAGGGATGGTACTGCCCACAGTACCCATTGTAAGCTGTCTCATGTCAATATTCAATCAAGACAGGCATGTCCACAGGCCAGTCTGATCTGGGACATCCCTCAATGTAAGTTCCGTCTTCCCTGATGGCTCTAGGCTGAGTCAAGCTGACAATGAAAAGCTATGCACAAATGATAAACTGTATATTACTTATTCATTAAGTGATAGGAGATTAGCTTCCTTCTTAGAGCTGCATTAAAGATCCATACATATTTTAATATGAATATGTGTTTTAACTTGGGCATATACTAGAAGTAGATTGCTGAGTTAAATCATAAGTTAGCATTTTGAGAAACTGCCCAATTATTTTCCAAGTGCTATTTATGCCTGAATTCTGCTGATTTTATGTAACTTTAAGTAGTATCTTAGTTAGGATTTCTATTGTTGTGAAGTAACACCATGACCATGGCAATTCTTAAAGATGAAAACATTTAATTGGGGTTGGCTTACAGTTTCAGAGATTTAGTTCACTATCATGGCAGGAAGCATAGTAGCACACAAGCAGACATGGTGCTGGAGAAAAAAAACCAAGAGTTCTATCTACATCTGGATCGACAGAAAGCAGGAAGAAAGACACTGGGCCTGGCTTGAGCATTTGAAATCCCAAAGCTCACCCCCCCCCCCAGTGATATACTTCCTCCAACGAGGCCACACCTCTTAATAGTGCTGCTCCCTAGGAGCCTATGGGGGCCATTTTCATTCAAACCTATACAAAAAAGTTTAAACCGTCTAGAAACAATCATTAATAGCATGGGGAAAGCTTGATTACTAACTTTGTTTGCTTGCTTGCTTGTTTTGCAAGTAGGAATTGAGTGTCTTGCCTGCACTATGCCAGTGCACTATATCCTCAGCCATCTTTTTATTTTTTATTTTGAAGCACAGTCTCTCTCCAAGCTACCCATGCTGGCCTTGAACTCAGTTTGTGGCTCTGGCAGACTTTTATTTTTAATTTATTTATTTATTTAAGATTTCTGCCTCTTCCCCGCCACCGCCTCCCATTTCCCCCCTCTCCCCTGATCAAGTCCCCCTCCCTCGTCAGCTCGAAGAGCAATCAGGGTTCTCTGCCCTGTGGGAAGTCCAAGGACCACCCACCTCCATCCAGGTCTAGTAAGGTGAGCATCCAAACTGCCTAGGCTCCCACAAAGCCAGTACGTGCAGTAGGATCAAAAACCCATTTCTGGCAGACTTTGAATTCACAATCATGTTGTCCCAGCTCTGAGCTTGCAGGTCTAAACCATGAGGCCCTGATGACAACTAAGTTTACATAACAGGTTACAGCTAATACACAAAATATAATCTTAATTCTTTCAAAGCTTTTAATTCAGCTATATGTAGAGAAAATTATTCATCTGTATACTAATCTGTATATCAGAGATTATCATGCGAACCAAATGGAACCTCTTTTTGCTTGTTCATTGTTGCAAAACTTTCTGTAGTGACCATGAGTTGCTTTAGTGATATGAAGAGAAGGAGTTGCTTCTTTAACAATTCAGCAGTCTTTGTTCACGTTTAGTCTGCATTTGGGGACACTGGAATCCCTGGGCCATCCTGCAAACACACGAACTGGCTGCTGCACATATTTCACGCTCTTAAAGTTAGACTCTCCTGGCACAAAAATATTAGCTATTCATTCACCTATCGAGTTGCTTTCTGACTTATGCAGTGAGAGAGACGGGGTCCA
This sequence comes from Microtus ochrogaster, assembly GCF_000317375.1. Classification (NCBI taxonomy): domain Eukaryota; kingdom Metazoa; phylum Chordata; class Mammalia; order Rodentia; family Cricetidae; genus Microtus; species Microtus ochrogaster. The sequence goes on along the minus strand of NC_022009.1, from coordinate 91,059,262 downwards.
GAACCTTGCTCACACTAAGCAAGCCCCCTACCACTGAGGTACATGTCCCCAGGTCTCCAACTTCCTTTGTTTTAAAATAAGAAGTCTCTGATGTGTCCAGACTGGGCTTTTTAATCATTCTGTCTTAGCCTCCTGGCCTGTGAGTTTACACTGTATAGGTACTTACTGACTATATGGTTAACATAACTGTGTTTTCCTCTATCCCATAGTTACACAGACATGACCACTTAACAATTAAGATGTTTCATTTTTACATAGAAACAGCTTTGCCAGCATCTTTGGAGCCACACTTTTCCAAGTTTATTTTTGTACTGTAGGAAAAATAGATTCTCTAAGATGACCTGGAAATTAGCAAACCAGTTGAGTGATGTAGAATAACAGGATCCCAGCTCTGCCTGTGAGGCTTCATCCTTCAAGAGAAGGCTCTCCTCTGAGCTCCAGCACCTACTTACATCACTAATCACTAGATAGGAAGGTTGATGGACAGATGTGTAAACAGATATCCAAACACAATCACCCCTGGGTTTGCATTTCATACCTCCTTAGTTCAATGACTCAGTGGCTTTATCTTGTGTTCTACTTTTACCAGAAACTGGCAGACAATTATTCTGGATGTATGGGGCAACATGAGTAAATATGATCCTTTATACACAAAATAATTAACTTCACAAATTGGACAACACTTACTTACTGAGTATCTATCGTGTGTCCTGTGTCAGACAATGCTCTAAACACCAGGAATGATACATATGGCAAGCTCTCTTTGAAAGCAAAGCTTCTGACCCAGTGGGGTCCACATATATTTTTTTGATTCTAAATAGTCGTAATTGCTTTAAAGACAATATATAACCCTGAGTAAAATAGTCAAAGATGGAGTGACTATGAGATGTGTAGCAAAGACCTGCCTCTCAGGCAGCACATTGCTCTCACAATATGAAGAGATAACACGTCAAAGAAAACCTCTGTGCTAGGCAGTCTCTGGAGGACATGTGGTGATGCTTGTCTCTGGCAATGTGACTCCATGTAGGGGAGTCCTTCCTCACTGACTAGGGCTAACCTGAATTACAGACGAGATAGCAGGAAGTCCTGATGTATGACTTCCAAGATTACATCATAAAAGACTGTTGCTTTTGTCTTGTCTACTGAGCCTACACTATCTGGAAAAAGTTGTTGCCAGGTCACAAGGATGCTCCAGCGTGACGCCATAAGTCTTTCTATTGCCTTGATGAAGACCATCACCAAAAGCAGATTTGGGGAGGAAAGGGTTTCTTTGGCAAACATATCCTGAGTCCATTGAGGGAAAGCAAGGCAATGCTTGAAGGACGAGGCCGAGAAGAACACTGCATACTGGTTTGCACCCCAGGCTTGCTCAGCCTGCTTTCCTACACCATCCAAGACCTCCAACCTGAGTGTGGCACTGCCTCCAAGGATCTGGGGCCTCTCACGTCAATTTAAATCAAGAAAATGCCCTACAGACTTGCCTATAGGCAATCTTAGGGAGGCATTTTCTCAACAATAATTTTCTCCTCCCAGATATATCTAGATTTGTGTCAAGATGACAAAAGTCAACCAGTACAGACCTCCCACCCTCTCCCAATCCCCTTCCACCCATTTCTGTCTTCATCAGGATAAATATTCAAGGTCATTTTACAGTGACTTCCCAGATATAAACCCTTTCTACCTGTTATTATTTTCAATGAAGATTGCTGTCCTAAATATCACAAGGATGTTTTTAAAAACTGAAAACACCTTGGTCTGAGCATGTGCATGCATGTAAGTGCACATGCAAGCACACACATGCACACATATACGTGCACGCACACACACATGTGCACACACCAGCCTTTAGATTCTAACCCTCAGAATATGAAATCTCTCGAGACAGAATATGGAGAAAATTGAAGCAATTTTCACAATAAGAAAATTCCAGAAACAAGGACTCTCCTACACAGGACTTGTCATTGTATTTCTCATGATTACTGTTTCTGAAATTGCACTGTATGTAACAGGCATCCATTGGAGCTGTACCCTCCATAAAAGGCATCCCCTAGAGTCATGCCACCTATGGAGCATAATTGAATGCATGTTCCCCGAGGCTGTGCTGTGGCCAGCATGGGACTACTTTTCTGGAGTTTCTGTATCTTCTGTAGGCAGCACCACCTCCAGACCCTCTATAGGACTGTTCATGTATATTTGTGAATATGGTATTTATTGTTTTGTTGTGTGAAAACTCCTGGAGGTAATCCCCAGGGAGATCCAACATTCTCTGCTCTGAGGAAGCTCACTGTCCAGTAGCTGTAATCTCAGAAGGCACACCCTGAGTATTATGAGAGAAGCATTTGGTCAGATCTGTAAGTGTCAGAGAGAATGTGTACTTGAGAAAAAACAAGAACAATTGTTTGGAAATGTAGCTGGTGTATGTTTATTATTGAAAGGCTATCAGGTAGGATGTGCCCTAAAGGCATCCATCAGGTGGAAGAATTGTTCTCTGTGTCAGTAGGAAGCTGGCTATTAGAATGAAAGGCTGTGGTGGTAGATCCAGTTGAATGGGAATTAGTTTAGACTCCTTGCTGAAGTGCAGACTTTGCTCCATAAACTAGAAAGCCAAGGAAGGCCTGGTAAAAAGGGATGACCAGCAAGAAAACATGCTTTAAAAGACAGATGTGGCTACCATGAAGAGGCTGGTCAGAGGAAGGCTGGGGATGGAGACATAGGAAGTGGGTCTTGTCATGAGTGTTGCCCAGGGAAGAGTCATTACAGAAGCTACAGAGAAAAGTGGAGACAAGCAGACTCAACAATAGATATTCAGAATATTTACACTTGGAGTGAAGGAAAGTATGGTTTCCGGATTCAGGGTATCTTGGGACAGCTGAGCTCAGTCTGGATAAGTAGGAAGAGATAGGGGCATTATCTTTTTCTGAAGGCAGCAAACTTCCAATCAAAGTGGAAGAAACCATCCCCCAGGTTCTCTAGCTTTCCCCACAGGAACCTCACATCTATACATGCAGAAGTACATTTAAGTAACTAATACCATGGAGATTTTCTTGAAATTCTCAGCATACTACTAACAAACTAACTTAGATTTCCTTCTAAGAGAACTACACCTTGACCCCCAGGATGGAAGCAGCAATGTGACATTCAGGCAGCTCTCAGACTCCGGTATCCCAAATTCTGTCAGAAGCACAGCGAATGGCTGCATCCAGGTGGGCATGGCCCCCAGGATTCCATCCCAGGAAGGCTGCTCCCACTCAAAGGAGAGTGGCGTCAGAGCAGGAAGGGCATGAACTCATCCCAGAGCAGAAGGAAGAAAGGGCCAACCAGCAAGACTCAAAATGACAAGCTTTCAAAGAGCCTTAGAGATAAGGGGATGGGGAGGATTCTTGATAAAGACAAAGCATCTGAAACGTTTTCTTCGATGAAATAAACCATGACCTTCTAAGAAGATTATTATGCAAACAGCAAAAATAAAGACTTGTATTAGACTTTGTATTAAAGATTAATCCTGTTAATAATAAATACTAAAAATGTTTGATTATTCCACTGATGTCCTGCTAACTATTGCTGCACCCCCTTTTTCTTTTCTTTTAGATCCATTGGTGTTTCAACTGCCTGCATGTCTGTGTGAGAATGTCAGGTCCCCTGGAACTAGAGTTATAGTCATAAGCTGCCATGTGGGTGCTGGGAATTGAACTCAGATACTCTGGAAGAGCAGCCAGTGCTCTTTACAGCAGAGCCATCTCTCCAGCCCTTGCTGCACCCTGTCTTATTAGGAGGCCACGTTGTTGCAAAGAAGATACCTTTCAACGTCTTGGGGAAACAACAAACTCATCAAGACGGAAACTGCTGTGCCCCTCATCTTAGGATACTGTTCTCAATCCATGCAACTTTACAAAAATCCTATTTTAGACCAAATTTAATTAAGTGCTCTGGGGTAATGAATTAATAATGTTTCAAGAATTCTCTGAGACCCAAGGGACCCCTGGCCAGCTTTTAAGCACTGGGCTATTAGAGTATCATTTTGTAAGTGTCCGCTCCATTCCATCCCCTCTGAAAAAGAAAAACTATGAAAAGATATGACATAGTAAAGGTGTTTCCATTTAAATAATGGGTCATCCACACAGACTAGGAAAAAAGACAAAAAGATAAATTGTTTTCATAAATAAGGCCAATGACTGATACTAGTCTAGAAACATAGTAATCTTTAAAAGGCTTCTGGGTGTCCTTTCTCCCCTGGAATGGATGTCTATCCTAGCAACCGAGGACCTGAGAGATGTGTGCAAGGCTACATGAGCACATAAGCTAGTCTGTCTCAGTGCTATTGAAAGAGGCACCTTCAATGAAGAACACTGAGGATGAAACCTGATAGCAACCTCTGGCCCCTACAGGCATGGACACATGTGCACTCCCATACACTCAAAAGATGTGCCTTCTAAACCAGACATAGTCACACACATCCGTAATCCCAGCACTCAAGAAGCTAAGGCGGACGTATTCGCAGTGAAGGCCAGTCTAGGCTACAAAATGAGTTCCACACTATCCTTGGCTGTTTCTTAACAACCTGTCTCAAAAACCAAAAACAAACAAAAAAAAAACATTTTTCTGCATTTTCTACTAGATGTAGTCACTGAGATCAAATGTTGGTGAGCCTGAGTTACCCATAAAATTCTATCTAATGACAAATTTGTATGTTTCTTTGTGACTTAAATGCTCTGCCCTAAAGAATTTGTTTTTAGAATCCAGGGTAATGAAGACAAATGGTTGATATTCCATCTTTGTCCCGTGACACCCAAGTGGCACAACCCAAATCACAGAACTAATGGGATAAGCACAGAGAATCCAGAAGCTTGTGACCATTCCCCCTCACTCACTCACGCATTCGTTCATGCATACACTCACGCATTCATTCACCCATCCAATCATTTCTTTAATTAATGAGGCATCTAAATTCAAATGACTCTACGGCCCTTGACAAACCTCTTATGAGGAGGCAAGAAGTAAACCTCACACGCCTAGTAACACAGGCATGAAGACTGCAGTCAAGACCTGTGTGCAAGCTTTCTGAATGAGATTAATTTTTCAGTCTGGGTGTTGATGGAGAGAGAAATGGCTAGGGACAGGAGAGACGGCTCAGTTGGTCAGGTGCTTCCCACACAAGCAGAAGGACCTGAGTTCGGATCCCCAGCAGCCGCACACTGAAAAGCTGTCTGCGGCAATGATGGCAATGGGGGTAGAGTGGAAGCAGGGAGATTCCTGGGGCTTCGTGACAAGCTAGCCTTGCTCCATCGGTGGGCCCCAGGTCTAGTGAGAGCAGAGGGGGCCTGGGGAGCTGCACTTTCAGAGGACCTGGCTTCAGTTCTCATATGACAACTCACAACCATCCTTAACTCCAGTTCCAGGGGATCAGACGCCCACTTTTGGGACCTCTGCGGGGTCCCAGAAGGCACATTGTGCACGGGCATACATGAATATAAAAAAAAATAAATTTAATTTTGAAAAAGGTACAGAAAAATAGAGAATGTCACCTGACCTCAACCTCTGGCCTTTCAGATCACATGCACACACTCACACACCTGCATGACACCTGTTCACATGCATATATCAGCTTACATACGCTTACACTGCACGCACATTTGGGGAGGAGAAGAGAAGGAGGAGAGAGAGTAGCTAGGCCAGAAAGCCATGGAGGGGTGGAGAATGGTGGGCTTAATTTTGTCTAATTTTGTTCAAGTAGAGAAGTATGCCTGAGTCCTGCCCCAAGCTGAATTATGGGATCAGTGCCCTGATCTTGAAAAGCTGACATGGTGGGCAAAGCTGAAGAGAGTCCGTGTGCTCCAGTTCAGAAACATAGTAATCTCCAAAAAGCTTTCAGGGTTGAGCTCCCCTCATAGGCAACAGAGCATCATGGGGGATAATTTCATCTTCTAATACAGGGATGTCTGTAGCAGGCTTGACTCAAGCCCAGGTCTGAATAGGGGGATTGTTGCAGTAGTCCTTGTGTGTGTATACACATTTTCATACACCACATAGGTAGAGTTTATGTCTATAATACTATATGTAATATCCGCATGTACAGCCACTGCACAAAGTAGCCATGGAGGCCAGAAAGCTCACACACAGAGTAATGTGTGTGTCTGGACGGACCCCTTGGGACATGTTCAGATGGAGACGGGCTACTGAGAGAAGCTGTCCGTGCAGGACAGCCATCTGTCCTGCGTGATTTAGATTGTCATTTGCCTGCAAAGAAGGGACTGGAAGAGGGCTAGACAGATAAATTCCAAAGGTGCCTAATAGCTCTGGTCATTCGCATTGATAAGTTCTCTGCTTCGAGCAGGTTTTCCACTTTCAAGAAGAGAATATTCCTTGACCCTAATCAAATCACTTCTCTTGCCCCCTGCCCCAAGCAGAAAACATTTCATTGATTTCCTTTTCAAGTATAGATAATACACCTCGGAAGATGGAGGAGTCGGGAACCATAGGCTCTCTCCTTCAGCTACTTTTGTCTCCCCTTTGGCTGTGTGACCTTGGACAACAGATTTCACCTCTCTGGGCTTCAGTGTCCCAAAGGATACATGAGGGGAAGGGCCCCGTGTTCTCCAGATCTCTTCTAGCTTCCGGCTATGAAACAGCGCCCGACCCAACACCCGAGATCTAGCTGAGCTTCAGGAGCTCTGAGATGAGGAGTCAATAAATTGAATTCTGATAATCTGTTTTCTAATGAGAGACCCCACTTCATTTCACATGCACAAAACAAAACAAATAAACAACAACAACAACCAGCCAAACCTTGCAGACTTTAAATGATAGGGATTAATGCTGGCTGCTCTGGTTTGAATTAAGCATTGTTCCTATTTGGGGGAATTTTAGACGGGGCCCAGTCTGGGATCACTGGCTGAGAACAATGAGTCCCCAAAGTCAGAAGGAGAAAGGCCTCTCTAGACAGGAGCTGCTTTTAACCACCAAGCCCAGGGTTTACAAAGACCATTGATTGTGTACATTAAAGAGCCACAGGATCACAGAGGGACTGGCAGGCTGATTCACTGACCTTGCCTGCATCTCAGGGGTCAGGCCTTTCCTCAGGAGGTGCTCACTTTCAGGCTTAACTGCAAGCTTAGGAACCAGCAATCTCCAAATCTGGGGAGCCAGCCACCATCTACGCTCTGATGTGTGCGGCCCACCCACTAGCCCTGGGAGAGAAACCTACCTGCAAGCCCCACCCACAACAAGACTGCCTGAAGCGCCCAGGCCTGCTGAGTACAACTATCTGCCCATCTGCATAAGTCCTCCAGCCAGCAGCTCCCCAGGCCCTGGGAGTAGCTGTTGTCCTAGCTCTTTGCATACCCCAGTGCAGGCAGAGAACTCATTGAGGTTCCTGGGTGACAAAGAGCAATCCCAGTGAATCATGCAAAGCTGTCTGTTCCAAATACAGGTTACAGAGCACAGGTCTCCCTGAGTGGGAATCCAGTAGCTGTGATGACAGGTTCTGTACTTGGCATCTCAGAAAAGCTTGCCCACAGAAGCCAGTCTCCCCCTCCCCAACTTAAAAATCACGTCAGGGAGAATGATGCTAAGATTCTGCCTCAGCTAAATCACAAGCCTGGCTCATTGTTCAGGTCGCTACCTCTTAGCCACTCCTCCTTCCTCAATTCTGGAGCCACTGGTTCACCTGGTCAACTCACCCTCAGCAACTCCCAGCTCCAAGCAGAGCAGAAGAGCAGGCAGTGGGGTAAAAGGGAGTTATGCATGCACTTGTCCTAAGCTCCCTCTCTGTTCCCAGCCCCCACACTCAGCTGCCCACTGGTTCCTGGTGTGGCCTTTGGGCATTAGAGGAACAGACGGCATACTGTACTCAGGCATGAATGAGCCTTTGCTGCTCCTCTATCGCCGCAGCCCGTTTCAAAGGGCAGTCAGTACTCAACCTGAGCACTGCCTCTCTGAATCCTCACCTCCCTGGACCAAAAGATAAGGAAAGGGCCAAGGAGTCAAGGTGTGGGCGGGCAGCAAAGAGGCTCACGGAGCCCGAAGAAAAGTATCACTTCGATCGACAGGTAACTACCTTTTTAAAACGTCTGTGGAGACAGAGGTAAGGGCAGGAAACACAGGTAAATGGCCCCGAGATTTAGCATCAGCCCAACAGTGTGTTCCTGAGGACCACTGGCCTTCCACCCATACTGGCAGTCGGTGACGTGACACCATCCCTTCAGTCTCAGCTACCCTCCGGGCATCAAGCAGATGCACTTGTTCTTTATTTTATTTTTAGTTCGGGAGAGGAAGAAACTAGTACTGAGATTGGTGTTCAATCTTTCTCAGATCCCCGCTGCTGCCACCGCCACCACCCCTTCTTACCCCCTTCCTGGCAGGCAGTATCTAATTAAAATGGCAAGAGCGCTAGGCTCCCTTCCCCGAAGGAGTGTGCTGGGATTAGGGGTGGGGGTGGGGAAGCGTCGAGGCTCCAAAGGGATTCCTGGCAGTATGAGCTCCAAACAACAGCAAAATGGATTCTAGATCAGTAAAGTCTTATTCAATACAATGGAACCGACGTCTGAGGTGTTTGGGGAGAAGGTAGAGGCAAAGCGGCAGAGCTGGGGGAAGGGAAGATGTTCTACAAAGGACTGGTCACAGTCCGGGGGAAACACACACACATACACACACACACACCCACGCGCACACACTCACCACGCACACACAGTCTCTCCAGGGAGTTCCGGTGTGGTAAGGAGAAGCTGCTAAAGCGTCCCTTTCACCTGCTGAAGTTCAGCCATAAAACTGAAAGGTCACAGTCACCGAGTTGGAAAGGCATGGGCAGGGTTGAGTTCAAACCGTAGCTAAAGGTGAGTGTATCCTGGCGTTTAGGGAAGCGCCGAGCCTGAGCCCCCGCACCGGAGGCAGAACCCGGGAAGGGAGTCAGTTGCCATCTACCAGACCAGCCCAGAACAGCAATTACTGCCCTCTTGGAGCGGCAGGGTCGGCTGGTGGGGACAGCTAGACTCACGATGGCATCTTGCAGGTAGCTGGTAAACCTGAGGGACCAGTGCCTTTATTCTAGAGGAGATTCTTTTTTGCAGCAAGGAGCAATCGGGTCTCGCGCCTTGGCAGGAGACGGTTGCTCGGGTACACACACACACACACACACACACACACACACACGCCTTTCGTGCAATTCTCTTACACCAACCGAAGATGAAACTGACATAAGCTCCACCGGCTTCCTTGCGGAGCCTCGGGAAGAGCCAAGCAGCACAAGGGCAGCCCAGCCTCTGCTGTAGGAGTAGAGGCTCAGCCTAGGACCCCATCAGCTGCCCCGGAATCAGAACAGGAAACTAGGGAACGTTCCCTCGCCCAGCCTCAGACCACTAGAAAGAAAGGAAAAAAAAAAACACGTTCTGCTCACCCTCAGGGCGGAGAGATCGATTTCATCCAGGCTGCGAGCTGGGGAGTCGCTAGCCATGTCGACTCTTCGCGGGAGAAATGGACCAAACCAGCCCGAAGAGTCTGCCTTGGCAAGTCCACCCTGGTCTATTTCGCTCGCGTCCTCATGCGGCTGCCCGCCAGAGAGGCCCGGGGCCCAGCCTCCCCCGCCCACCCGGGCCCCCAACCAGAGTCGGATTCCGATCTTCCGTGAGCGTCGATCCGCGGGTTCCCGGAGCCCGACCTGCGCGGACCTCCAAGCCGGGAGCCGCGGTGCGTGTGGGCTGCGCGCCCTGATCGGCTAAGGGCGCTGGGGCTGCGTGGGTGTATTTAAATGGGACATGCTTCTTTGCTTGTGCGTGGATGGCGGCTGCATTGGCTGTTATAATGAGACATATCAACTCCTCCACTCAGCTGGGGGGTGGGGGTGGAGAACCACACAGAACTGTCTATCACCGCTTCCTGGGAGGAGTGGGGGGGGGCGGAGGCGTGGTCTCCGACTGGGGAGAGGCCGCGCTTCCTGACCGGGTCCCTCCGCACTAGCCAGGGAGGGGGAGGGGCGCGCACCCTTTCCGCCCCAGCTTTTGCGGGTTAATAGTACTGAATCGGAAGAGACTATCTTGAACCTCGCTGTGCAGGAACCCGAAGACTATTTTTTAACGTGTTCAATTTGTGCAATGCACCAAAATGGCCCTTCGATCGCATCTTGGGGTTTCTTGACTGGGTTGAGATGCTCTAATGGTGAAAAGGCTGGTGAAGAGAGGCAGTGGGAAAAGACAGCAGCGTCCTTCCTCCCCCATTAATTATTTGTGGGGCTGGAGTAAAGGCGGGCCGGTGCAACCGGTGCATATAAGGACTTGTGCACAGGGAAGGGGATCCGCCTCCCGGCGCAGAGCGGGTTGGGGAGAAGCTCACACGCTCGGAGCACGCAGCCTGGCTTTGGCACTGGGCAGTGGTCACGGGGTCGCGGTTATTCGCGGTCCGGGAGTTGCAGGAAGGCAGGCCCGGATTATCCGTAGTATCTCAGCCATGTAGATTGGCCAGAAGGTGGAAAACCTGGAGATGTGAGCTCCGTCTCGACATCGCCACACCCAGGACCGGCGCGTGCCGCAATTCCCCCATGAAAATGACCGAATTGAAAAGCGAGGCTTGCTCCCTGGGTGCAGTAGCTCGAAGGCTTCAGGTGACTCCCAGACCGACATTAATTGGGCGACACACTGCCGCCGAAGGCAGCGTTTCCTTCTCTGCGGCTTTTCCCCGGTGACCCACACAGATTGATGAGAAAGTTTGGCTCAGGGAGAATAAGACGTGACATGCGAGCGATTTGATTTCGCCGGCTTTTTCACTCAAAAGCTGCGTGTTTGCAGTGGTAACAGGACTTTCTGCTATCAAACGAGTGAAGTCACTTCCCCAACCCCCGCGTGGACCTTTCTCTCTCCTGGTTTGGCCACGCAAAATACGTTTAAAGAAAACATTAATTCTGAACTCTAACCATTCCCTTCAGTCCATCAACAGCTCTGAGAGTGTTCTCTTCCACATTTGAGACAAGAGGCCAAGTGCACTGCGGGTTTTGGTTTTTACTTTGCTTTTTGTTTTGTTTTCTTTGGGGTGGGGTAAAGAGGTTCCTTTTCTTTATTTTATTGGTTGGTTAGCTTGATTTGGTTATGAGACAGGACCTCATTGACTACAGCGTGACTGCTAACTCACTGTGGAGCTGAGGATGGCCTTGAACTCACCCTTCTGCAAACACCCAAGTACTCAGATTACAAGTGTATACCAATGCCTGGGCCGCTGCTACTTTTTAAATCATGACCTGTAAACTCAATATGAGCTTCAGAATACGTCAGGTGGATGAAGGAACAAACCCATGTTAATGCCATTAGTTTTGGCTGGACTGTTTGGGCCTGAATTCCCTCTGGTGGATCATGCCCTGGATAACCGTCCCTGACACTATAGTGCAGTTCCCACAACATGCAAATGTCAGCAGTGGTCTGGGAGCTGGGCCACTAAAGGCTATATGCTGAGGATTTTTTATTTTTTTTAAAGATATTTAAAGGTCTCTATTTGAAATTCCTAATGAAGTCATTCAGCTCACGTAATCCGTGCTGAGCCTTAAATCACTGTGAAGGAAAGGCACCAAAGCCACCTTTCCCCAGCACTACTGCTTGCCCCTCATGTGTCATGTTTTTTATTCTCACCCTTCATTTAGGCAGCAGGTTAGCATGTCTCCAGGTAAAAGAAAATAATTCTAGATTAGATACTGAGGTTTGTAAGCAGGATGGTTTTTTAGACTTGGAGCTTGCAAATAGGAGATAAACACCTGAAAAGTGTAGAGTTAAGTGAAACATCACGAAATGGTCTTCTCCCCTGACCCTAATAACTGGCACAAAATTCTACTTCGGGGTCTAGAATTGGTTCAGAACAGCACACACTACTGTGATTGCTACAGAGGAAGCCCCACCTCTGAGCCAGAGAGGACATCTGAGAGCCAGGCTTAGGCAGGAGTGATGGCTCCAGAAAACAGCTTCAAAGAAATATACCCTAGAGAGTAAGGGAAGCAGCTGCAGGTGAAGGGTGGTACCTCCTGGGAGCAGGGGAGAGCCGAGGTAGGACCAGGGGGAGCTTCGTATGCATGTCCTGTTTAGGAGCATCAAACTGTCCTCTTTAGGCCAGGTGTATCAGATTTCGACTGTTCAGCACAACGTCCTGATTTCCTTCTCTCTGAATACTATTTGTGCTCTTATCAACAACTCTTTTGTTTTTGTCTAATTTAAAAGAAAACATAAGCCACTACTATAAAAAAGAAGTCTAGATCTAATAGGGACCCAGACCTTAGCAGGTTCCAGACCTTGGCATAACTGACTCCATGTTGAAGTACCATTCAGAATGGCAAAACTTAGAATGTAGACCACACCACCTGCCAAAACTACAACAAAGGCCTAATCCATCAAAGTCCATAGTTCTAGGATAGTCTCTAAAT
>NC_022009.1:91045413-91046737 GCF_000317375.1 Microtus ochrogaster | reverse complement strand
ACTGGGATCCTGAACACCCAGTGTAGTTGCTGGCTGGCTAATAAAGACTTTCTATTGGCTTAAACCCATGCCCAAGCAGGCTTCTCTGGTGAATACTCCACAACACTAGACATACCCACTCTTATGGAAAGGATATCATTCAAATAAACATAATGGAAATGAAATCTCTCCCACTACAGTTAGTTTGACAATAGGTTTCTCCAGACTCTGAGTTTCTTCCAGAAAACCCCCAGAGGATATGAAAGCCCAGCCTCACAAAGGCAGACAAGAAGAAGCATGGAGCAAGAGGCCAGCAACCAAGATTATTTTAGACACACGATGATAACTCACAGGAAAGAGAGAATAGCAAGTAGCATGGGCATTCAGGATTTGGCCAAGGTGGCATTTTATTCCTGACAGGATCTAGGACTGGGGGAGCAGAGACCATTCAGGCCTCTGTTGGGGGCCAGGAAACACACCTGTCTGCTGTTTATCTATGGAGTAAGTATGTGATAACACAGGCACAGGCGGGAAGGGCGCACGCCAACTGGTCAGTGAGGAGGAAGAAGAGGAAAAGGTGGAAGGCAAGGAGGCATGATGACAGCTATGGGGTTTGCTTTGCTTGTTAAAGTTGAAGCAAATATTGTTAAATTTTTGCAATTGTTAAATATAGATTGCAAGTTATGGCCATTCATTATATTGTTTGTGGTATGTTTACATATATTTGCAATATTCTTGTATCTTGAAAGTATTTCTTAGAGAGACAAGTCAAAGGAGGACATCTTCTCCCCTTCATGTTCAGTGTTATTTAATAACAAATCTATGTGCCGACTCATTTCACAACATGGCAATCAGAAATAACAATAACATGTATAGGGTGGCAGATGGAGCCTGGGCTTGCTCCTAAATCACTACATAGCTGAGGACGACCTTGAACTCTTGATCTTCACAAGTGCTGAGCCACCATGTCTAGATCAGAAAAAAATATTTTTAAACATACCTTAAGATTCCAAAACAAGAAGCATCAACTGGCCGCTTTTCTTGACTACTGTCTAGATGGCCTAAGTCAGCAAGGCTGGATGGCCATGGAGTAGCAAACTGCATGGCTGAGATTTGGCCTGACAGAGGCCTCGTGAACAGGCATGATTATTGAGGTGAGTAACCAAGGGGCATCACTGATTCATTGATTCATTCTGTGTAAAAGCAGTATTAGGCCCTGAGAGCCTGGAACACACAATCCTCCACATCACAGAGACAAACAAGCTTGTAGGCAATCAACAGTAAGATCATTTTAGATAGAGCCAAGCGGTACTGGTGCACGCCTCTAACCCCAGCACTCAGGAGG
>NC_022009.1:91043108-91044862 GCF_000317375.1 Microtus ochrogaster | reverse complement strand
GATTAAAGTGGCAAGTGATTGAGAAATACATCCAGTGTGGACCTCTGCCCTTCACATTCACAAGTGCGCACACACACACACACAAATGTTTAAAAGAATATATTGAGATAAAACATATGTTAATGTAATTATATAAATTAAGATAATAATTTTATTATCAGTATAATAAATCATAAATATCATGCATATTCTTCTAAGCTTTGGCTGTGCTCTGAATATTTGTGGAGCTCTTACTATTAAATGTTGCAGCATGAACTCATCAGTGATGGTATGAAGATGCAGTGCCCCTGGAAAGTGCTGAGAACATGAAGGCCGAGCCCTTGGTGTAGCGCGATTAGTAAAAACTCAGAAACAGGAACTGAGTTCAACCTAAAGGTAAGAAAATCAAAGCAGTCAGCCATTGGCTCTTACCTCGACCTCAGTCTAAAATGGCGATCCTGCCTCCAGGAATCTCAGAATGAGACTGAGACTGAGAGCTGCCTCCTCCCGTCTTATATTCCTCTCTAGGGCTGGGATTAAAGGCTCGCACTACCATCGACCAATATCTATGGCGAACTAGCATGGCTACTGGGATTGAAGGTGTGTGTCACCACTGCCTGGTCTGTAAGGCTGATCAGTGCAGCTGTTTTATTAGACAAGCTTTATTAAAGTACAAATGAAGTACCACTATACCTTGTGAATGAAAGGAGTGCCCTTGTGCCCTTGAGGACACAAAGTGTCCTCTCTGTGGAGGAGTTTTAACCGACTCAAATGCTAGTACCTTGGTCTTGGACATAGAAATAAATTTCTGTTGCATCTAAAATTACTTATTTTGAGGCATTTTTATTTTAGTAGTCAAAATGGACTAAGAAAAGATTAATGTATTTACATATTTAATAACTATTGCCTAACAAAGTAGTCAATATTATTAGCATATTTATTTTACATGAGACTAACAGAAGAACAGAAAGGTTTAATTTTATCCAGAGCAACGCAGTCATAAGTGACTGAGTCAGGATTTGAACTCAGGTTCTGCATCACTATGTTATATTAACTCTAATGGAAGGGTAAATTTATACGATAGAAGATCAGGCCATGTCAGGTTGTTCGTTCACATGGTTTTGTTTTGTTTTGTTGTTCTTGCAACAGTAGAAAACTTAAGGAACATGAAGGTACATCCAGAAGTTCCCCTATGCATCTAACAGGAGATCTGTATAATGTATGGAAGGAAATAAAGAACAAAAAGCACAGTAGAAGTTGTTCCAGTCAGTAGCTTTTGTTTGAAAGTTCTCATTTGGTACCCAACAAAAAGCACAACAAAATATCACACTCAAACACATCATTGTAGAATTTCAGAGCATGGAAGCTCCACAGAACACGCTGGCTCAGCTGTGTACTTCTTACCAGCAAGGGGGTTCTAAGGGAGATGCTTTCACGTGGAAGGTCCTGTCTAACTCTAACCCTTGATGGGGAGGACAGGACAGCGGTGGACACCTTCAGATGGATAAGGTTCCAAGGCCTAGCTCTTCCAGCTTTCTGTTTCCTTGCCATGATAAACACCATGACCAAAAGCAACTTGGAGGGAAGGATTTGCTTCATCTTATACTTACAGGTAACAGGTCCATCACTAAGGGAGATCAAGCCCAGATCCTGGAGGAATGCTGATAACTGCTTGGTTTCCTCTGGCTTGCTCGCTCAACTTTCTTATACAGCCCAGGTCAACTGCCTAGGAATAGTGCCACTCACACTGGCCTGAAACCTCTCACACCAACCAG
>NC_022009.1:91040982-91042313 GCF_000317375.1 Microtus ochrogaster | reverse complement strand
GAGAGAGAGAGAGAGAGAGAGAGAGAGAGAGAGAGACTCAAGGATAGGTGCCAAGATCAGTTTGACATTTAGTCATGTCTGTGACGGATTTTTTTTGTCATTCTCTTAATAAATGTGGAAAGATCCAGCCCACTAAAGGAGACAGGGAATTCTGAATTTTGTAAGTGCAGAGGGGGAACTAAGCATAAGCAAATATGGTTGCATTCATTTCTATCTGCTCTTAACTATGAATGTGCTGTGTCCAGCTGCTTCAGCTCTTACTACTGTGGCTTCTTTATTAATGGACAGTACTCTAACACTGGGATTTGAACCACTTCTCCCTGAAGTTGCCTGTTTCCAGGGTGTTTTATCTCAGCAGCAGAGGAAGCTAGGACAGTGGCTCACAAAGGAACCTGGACAAGCGCTCTACCACTGAGCTACCCCAGTCCAGACATCTCTGCTGCCCACTCAAAACCATTCTGCTCCTTCGTTACTGCTAAGGTGATTTTGAAAATTTACCCTCAATGTGTTTACACACTGAATATAGGCTCTCCCAACTCCAAAGAGAGCTTGGCCTCTGCTCACCATGGAAAGACTGGCCTTACTCTTTATGTCTGCTCTAAACACATGCTTATCCCAGAACACTGCCTAATAAGAAGTGAGCCCCCGAGGAGCTATGGAAATGGTTTTTCTCTTTGAAAATTATAGCAAGAGTCTGAAGAGATGGACCAGAGTTTAAGAGCATTGAGTGCTTTTCCAGAGGACCAGGGTTGCATTCTCAGCATCCTCATGGCAACTAACAACAATCTGTAACTCCAGTTCCTGGGGATCCAATGTCCTTTTCTCACCCTTAGGGACACCAGGCATGCTTGTGGTATACAGACATGCATGCAGGCAAAACATCTACATGTGTAAAATAAAAATAAATAAATCTTTTTTTAAAAAAAAAAAAGATCGAATGTGGTGAGAACAAGGGAAGCTTTGACACTCAACAGAAGCTTGCTGTGGTGGTCACCATCCCGAGATGGCTCCCAGTGCTCCAAGTCTTCTCGTATTCACACCTTCCCATGAATCCTCCCAACACAGACTGCAGAAGCCTTCCGAAGCTAGGAAATATAAGACATGTCTAATGAGTGGCCTGTTCTCAAATCACTTGCCCTGTAACACAATTCTCAGCTTTAGCTCGCAGACGTTTGGGGCCTGGTATTCTGTGTTGTGGGAGGAGGCTCTTCCGGACAGTGCGGGAACGTCACCAGAATCATTCCTCCCACCCAAGGAACATCAGTGGCACCTGTGCAGCTGTGAGAATCAAATGGCCCCAGGGAACAGAAACCACCTCCAGTGAGCAGCAC
>NC_022009.1:91031803-91040882 GCF_000317375.1 Microtus ochrogaster | reverse complement strand
ATCATTCCTCCCACCCAAGGAACATCAGTGGCACCTGTGCAGCTGTGAGAATCAAATGGCCCCAGGGAACAGAAACCACCTCCAGTGAGCAGCACCGCTCCAGAGGAAGCTGACCCATGTGCTCTGCTGACACTCACGCACCTTGCTAGCCCTGTGAGCGAATCGTCTCGAACTGGATCCTCCAGCCTGAGCCAAGGCCTAAGGTTGGCGTTCGTGTTCACTCTCACGGCAAGTCTCGAGAAAGACCCTGAGCTGCAGCCAGTCAGCCAGCCTGCTCCCAAATCTCTGATACACTGAAAACACAAGAAATAAAACGTTCTGAGAGATTTGATCAGCTAGGCACCAAGGGAGAACTAATATGTTATCTTCAGACAGGGTTGCATGAAGATGTAATCATTGGATCCACAGAAGTCTTTTTTTTTTTCTAGCAGGACAAAGTCTGAGAAAACAAACAAAGATGCAAAGCACCTTTGGTTCTTATATTTATGGTTCCCATTTTTAAACCATGTTATTGGCTATTTGCAGCCAAATCCTTCCTATTACAGAAAAAATGAAAAATTTAAGAAATCCAATTACAAGTGTCACTTATATGTATGTTTATATGTGTGAGTCATAGTGTACATGCTGACGTCAGGGGTCAACTTGCAGTATTTGGTTCTCTCCTTCTTCCACTGTGGGACCTGGGGATTAAAGTCAGGGACCTGGGACTTGGTGGCCAGGACCTTTACCCACAGAGCCATCTTGTCAACCCACATCTTTTAAACCCTCATCACTGCTGATTCAAGCATTAAAAAGAAAGAATGACTACAGCCAATGATAATAGGATTGTAAAAGAGAAAGAAGAGAGGGAGAAAAGCACACTAGGACTTCTGTCTTGTCCCGAGATTATAAACAGTACTGTTTCTAAACAAAGAAACACATGCTGATGGCTCATAGTGTCTACAATGGTCGCCATATCAATGAATATAAATTGAATGTTTATGGGTTTATTCTAATGGAATAAACAGGCCAAGTTTACCCAGTAAGTTCCATAAAAGAATAGAATACAAATGTAAAGGGGAATGAGTACTGTAAATACGGTCATGTTTTTAGGTAGCTAAACCCCCAGAGCATCCTTTCTATATTTTATGCTACAGTAGGCAGGACAGTAGTCCTTGCACTGTCTGCATCCTGTCTCTGCCGCCTGTGACTATATTATCCAAGAGCCAAAGGCCTTCACAGGTGTGAGGAAGTCCCTGAATCTGAGCCCTGGGAGCTGTTCCTAGTTGATCAGAAGGGACCCGAAGCCGCCACAGCTTCATTTAGAGTGACAATGAGAGGAGAGAGAAGCCTAGAAAAAGATGTGATGCATAAACAAACAAGGAAATGCAAACGGACTGGCTTTAAATTGAAGGAAGAGGGGCCCAGGCCCAGGAATATGGAAGACCTCAAACTGAGAAGGACAGAACAACCAAGGTCCCCAAAGAAGCAGAGACAGGTGGTCCTGCTCACGTGAAACCCATTGTGAACAAATGAAAAAAGAGAAGTCAGGAGAACGCTTGCTAGTGCTGGCCCTTCTGTCCCTCCCTTTCCTGATGGCAGATGTGATGTGACCAGCCATACGGCCTTTCTCCTCCATATTTATGGCACCCACAAGCCATGAGCCAAAATAAATCCTCCCTTCTTGATGCTGTTTTTGTGAAATGTTTTGTCATAGGAATGAGAAAGAACAACTAATGCATGTGCTAAAGAAATCATGTCTGTTCAGCTGCATCTGAAGCTGTCTGTTACTGTTGAGATTATAAAAACCTTTATTCAGCAGGGTGGTGGTGGCACATGTCTTTAATCCCAGCACTCGGGAGGCAGAGGCAGGCGGATCTCTGTGAGGTAGAGGCCAGCCTGGTCTATAAGAGCTAGTTCCAGGACAGGCTCCAAAGCCACAGAGAAACCCTGTCTCAAAAACAAAACAAAACAAAAAAAAAATCTTTCTTCATATTCACATATCCTCCGAAGCAACTGTCTCTTTTCCTTTGGCTGCAGATAAATTGGAGTTCTTACTCAATACTTCTGATCATTAGTTGATCAGATGTATCTAATCAAAGGCTGATCTGATGCTGAGACAGGAGATGCCCCATCACTGAACTCTCAAACCCAGTGCCCCCCACTCATCAGACGCCTCCTAGGGAAGAGGCTTCCATTCCCTTGCAGTGGGGAGTCTTGTCCCTGGTCCTGTCCAGGCAGGCCTTTCTTTCCTAGCTGGTCCTGTCCAGGCAGGCCTTTCTTTCCTAGCTGTGCATTATCAGACAGCAAACCGCCTCAAAAACCAGGGACTTAAAACACTGACAATTATTCCAGGAAAGCGCGTGTTAGTTCCACTTCTTGTTGTTATGACAAAATGCCCAACAAAGGCAGCCGAAAGACGGATCTCTTTGGCTTACAGTTTGAGGGTGCGGTCTGTCACAGGAGGAAATGCATGGTAGCCACACTTTTAAGGCTATGATTAGGTGTGGAGCGCAGCGAGGTGAATGTTGGTGCTTAGCTTGCCTTGCCTCTTTTTTTGTTTTGTTTTTTTTTTAAGCACAAGCTGGGGCCCCAGCCCATGGCATGGTGTCACCCATGTTTAGGGTGCATCTTAGCACCCCCAGTTAAACAGCTCTGAAAACACTTTTCTGGGGAATGTGTCTCCCAGGTGATTCTAACTCTAGTCAGGCAGATAATGAAGATTAACCTACGACCCGAGCAAGGGATGAGGGGACTCATTTGCTGGGGTGTTCTCTATCCTGAGCTCGCAAAGGTCTTGTGTACACTGTCACTAAGGCTTTGACATCATGTGTGCTGCTGTTCTGCCGTGTCCAGATGACAGACACAGCCTGCTTGTCAGCATCCGCCAGCTCTGACCCTCACACTTTCTGCACCCTCTTGCCTAGCGGTCGCTGACCCTCTGAAGAAGAGAGTGGGATAGAGAAGTCCCACTTAGGGCTGACTTTCAGTCTCGTGTCTTCTACCTTGACTAGTTGTGGGCCCATGCACGTTCCCTGGGGAGAAAAGCAATCATCAGTCTTCCCCAGCTGTGCACCCTGAGTGCTAACTGCAGTAATGACGGCCCGCACCGCTGCAACAGTGCAAAGAATAGCATGGCAATAATGGCCTACTTCCTGTTTGGATTTAAGTCCTACTCCTCAAGATGTACCTGGAGCCATTGTCAGGCCTAGAACCTGTGGCTGCTCCAGTCATGGGCTTTAGGGAAGAACCATCGACTATTACTCTGCTAAATGGACATAGAATTCACTGGCTCCTGGTGACTTATTGTTACACTGCACATTGATGCATTTCTCAGTCTCCATCAGAGAAACTCTATTTGCAGTAGCTGCTGATTAACACACAGATCCACAACCACTAGCAATACAGATAATAAACTTCCTTCTTAAAAGACAAACACTGTATGTATGGGAAACAACAAAGGACTGCAGTGGTTGGCTCAGTAGGTAAAGAGCCTCCCATAGAAGTATGAGGACCAGAATTCAATCCCAGCATCCATGAGAAAACAGGAGCAGTTGCCCTGGGCAGCTGGAAACCTAAACAACCAAAAAGCTCCTGATTCAAAAGGAGATCCTGTCTCAAAAGACAAGGGGAACCACAGTCAAGGAAGACACCATTGATCTCAACTCTGCCAACACCACCCCCCAAACACACACACACACACACACACACACACACACACACACACACACACCAGTCCTAGCAAACCAAGAACACACGTGTTTCTTTAACTCTCCTATACCAGGCTGAGAGATGTGACCAAGCCATAAAGCTTGGGAACCCCTCTCTAAACGGCATCAGTTATATACACCAAATTTTCAGAGCACCTTTCCACGTGTGGTAGAGCTATATAAATGTGAAATCCGCAATTCTTGTACCTGCTTGGTGAGAGTGGCGTTGGCCGGTGTACGGAAACTTATTCTCAGAGCTTTGCTGGACTTTTATCATCACCTTGACCAGCACTTCTTTTAAAAATGCAAGGCCCAGCCTTTGACTGCCCCAGCACTTGCTCCCTGCTTCCCTCCATCCCTCCCTGGCACCACCACCATCTTCTGCCTCTCGAAGAAGCCACTGGAAGAATGAAGCATTGCTTTCCAATTGCTTTGACTCTTACACTTTCTTTTTTTTCTGTCTTGTGCTGGCACTCCCAGTGTTTAAAAGCCTGAAGTTGGGTATAGTGTGTACTACAGACTCTGATCCCAGGTGAGAAAACATGCTCTCTAAAGATGGACTTGCCTGAGGCTCAATTTTAAAATAGAGAAATAATATGGCTGTTTCGTTTCTTTCCTTTCTTGTTTTCCCAAAGATGAGAGATTTCATATAGATGGTAGATAAAAACAGTACATTGTATATATGAAAATGATAGATATATGTTAGGTTATAGATAGATGTATGAAAAACAGATGACAGATAAGTAGACAGATGTTACTTAAAAAAAAAAACTCCTGCCATTGGGAATGATAATGCTCTATGAATATATCTCTTTTTATTAAAGGAATCTGGAACAATTTTCTTAATAATCTGGCACTGTGAAACCCAAAGACACACACAACACTTTATCTAAAATACCAGTATTACACTTCCTCTAAATAGACAACACTATTTTTACTAGGAATTTGGCAAGCACTTCCACAATGTCATTTTCTGTTTTCATTCCTTGAGAATTTCCTAACAACGAACATGAATAGAAGTTTTAATACGCAGCTGGAATCCATCAATATTTATTGCGGAAATTTAACTGTTTATGATTTTGTCACATTGTTTAATCTTCGTAAGTCCTAAGTAAGCTGTAAGCTCACCTGTAATCAGGCCAAGTGATGGAGTCTCCAGGCTGCTGCTTTCCCAGCGTTCCTAGGACCTAGCACATGATAGTAAGCATTCCAGACATGTCTTGCCAGTGACCAACACTCTAATACAAATGAGGAAGTGACATTAATTCTCACCATGGGACCTGTCCAGACTGTGTCAACGGCTCACAGTGCTGTGTTTCCTGCCACCTCAACACCCACCCTCACCCCAAATTCTGTTGTAGAGCTGTTAACTGTTTAATTTTACATTCAAGTTTTTCCTGCTTTACCATACACAGAAAATGACTTCCACTTTTTCATTCCATATCCACATATCAGCAATAACACAATTCCACAGAGCGTCCAGTGCTCGGCAAGGGAAAGACAGCCCATTTGGACTCTGACATTTGGTCATACAGTAGCCATATAATATATATGACTTAATGTTGTATCTACTTTCTATCAGACTTTTAAAGCTGGAAGGCACCTTGGAGATCGCCAAGTCCAAGCCCTGGCTTTTATAGGTGGGGGAATCAAGGTCCAGAGACGCTGAGCTAGGGCTCAGTGCCCTGGAGCTCACACAGGAAAAGGCTTTGGGGTACTTAAAAAGCAAGGCTGTGTTTATCGCTATTGTCTCCCATCAGATTTCCCATCTACCCCTTCTACAATAGCACATTGTGCCCCAGACACTGAAAGTCATCTCTGCTTGTGTTGTACTTTTTATCATAAGGAAACTGCACTACACAACTGGCCGTATTTCCCCTTAATGTGTGGACTGCCTCTGAGTGCCAAGCTGAGTGGTTTTGCCATTGTAGCTCCAGTGTGGGAGGAAGTGCCAAAAATGGGACCTAGGAAGTTTTGCAGAGTGGTTTCTCTAAGCCAAAGAAGCCAAGGAACAAAGAGGGATTATTCTGATCAATTGGCCAAAGAGGGCAGAAGACAAAAGTCTCAAGATTCATCAAAGTCTCGCCAGCGGGTGTGTGCATGGGTTTTAAGGCTGACATGGAAGAACTCCTTCTGGAAGCCCTGGAATGATGACATTGTAGTCCTTCGTTTTCTTTTCTGCTGTGGAACTGTTGACTACAAAGCTGTTTCTTGGGCTTAGCTCTATTTCACTAGTGTCTAGCCTAATCCTTGAGATATCAAATGCCTCTAATAAGCACTTCGATAAAAGTCATGCTCATTAAAAAGTGAACTGGTAAATTATGAGTTTAGTGAAGTAGCCAGTAGAAGCAGAAAGAGCTAGCCGATAAATTTTGAATAAGTCTTGAGTTCTCTAAATGTTGACATTTGAAATTTGCAATTTCGTGCAACTAATTGGTTCTAATAATAAACCAAAGTTCCCTGGCTAAACTTACCTCAAAAATTTCTAATAAAAATCTACTGTTGGGATGGCGATGTAGCTCATCTCTATTGCCTAAGGTGCACAATGCTAGGCTCTGTACCAAGTCCTACACAAACCAGACATGGGTGGCACACCTGCAAGTCCAGCACTTGGGTGGAAGAGACAGGATTCGAAGGTTAAGGCCATGATTAGCTACACTGCAAGCTTGAGACCTGCCTGGGCTACATGAGAGAAAGGAAATCAGCTCTCCACTCATCATTTTCATTCAGTCTCAGAAACTGTGAATTCAAGGCTGGGTGCTGCTCAGTGTAAGTATGAGGACCAGAGTTCAGTTTCTCAGCACCCTGCAAAATCCAGGTTCATCCACGTGTAACCCCAGTGTGAGAGGCAGAGGCAGGATTCCCAGAACAAGCTGCCTAGTTAGTCAAGCCAATCAAGTAAAAGACCTTGTCTCCGTGTCTAGGAGGGAGAATTAACTGTGGAAGACACCTGATGGGTGGCACAGGCTCTAGCACGCATATTCTCCTACACAAATGCAGATGCACATGTGTGATCATGGACATACAAGTGCACGTCTGATCACGGATGCACACAAACATGTGTGATTGTGTGTGATCATGGACATACAAGTGCACGTCTGATCATGGATGCACACAAACATGTGTGATCGTGTGTGATCATGGACACAAAACACACAAATGTCATCATGGACACTCACACGCAAAAGGAAAAGTTTGAAGTTGGAATGCATGGGAGTTTGTCTCAAAAATCTGAATATTAAAGAGAGAAACAAAAAGAACTTTTCAGAAATATAAATTTGTACACCTGTGTAGATCCAGGCATCAAAATATATTTTGAATACAAGTCATCGAGTTACCCTCTGCCCTTTTCACTTACACAGTATTTCTAAACATGGGGCATTTTTCATAAGAGGGGTCCAAGCTTAAGAAACATACTGATTCACAGAATCTTGGTGAGCAAGATTCCAGAATATTCACGTTTAAATAAGTAACTGCCCAGGTGTCTCTTTGTTCCTAAATATTTATTGAGCACTTCTGATAAGCAAGGCCCTATTTGTTTAGCTGCCAAAATAATGAAATCAATAGGAAATTATATCTCTGTGAGACAAAACCAAATCTTATAGATAAACACAATGAAACGTAGGCTAAAGGCGGAATGGAAGGGCTGGGCTCAGAGGAGAGCTTTAGGGGTCATGTTGGGGAAGTTCAGGAAGAAAACTAGGGTGCAAAAGCTGGTTGAGGAGAGGTTCTAGATTTGAATTGAAGTTATTGATGAGCTCTCAGGAAGCAACTACTGAGGGCTGCTTAGGTTTGTTCCTACCCAGACACTCACAGACAGTGTAAACAGCATGATGGAAAATCCAGCAATACTATACCAAAGCCTCCGGCTGGGCCGAACAGCAGCGTGAGTGTGTGTACCTCTCTCAAATTCACTTGTTGAACTGTTACCTCCCAGGGGGACAGCATAAAGAGGTGGGGCTATGGAGAAGATGACGGGGTCTGGAGGGGGTAGAGCTTATGAATGGGACCAGTGTCCTTCTGAAAGAAACTCCAGAAAGAAGGCGTCCCCTTTCCATCACAGCCAGAAAGGTGTTACTGAGGAGCAGGCTCACACGGGACACTGGATCTCTTAGTACTTTGCTCTGGAACCTGCTACTCTCTAGAATTGTGAGAAATAAGGTTATATTGTTTCTAAAGCACCTAGTTCAGGGTACTGTGATAGGACACCTTGATTCTAATAAGGCAGCCCAGTTAAAAAAGCCCGGCCTTGCCAGGAGATGTTTAAAGTCTTGGAGAGAAGACTGGCCCTGGAGAGAGATGGGGAGGGAGAGAGAGGAAGAGGAAGAAGAGGAAGAGGAAGGGAGGAAGGGAGAGAGAGAACAAATGACCCCAGCCGCAGCGTTCATTTCTCTCTGCTTCCTGATGGCAGATGAAATGTATCTCGATGCCTCAAGCTCCTGTGGCCAGGCCTTCCTTCCTCAACAAGGAAGTCTGTACTCTTACACTGTTAGCCCAATTAAGCCCCTTCTTCCTTACATTGCTTGCTTTTGTAGGGTATTTGGTCACAGAGATGAGAAGAGTGACCAATGTCAGAACATGTAGGAAGCTAGGCCATATCTCTGTAGCTTCTCAGCGGTCTGGAAGTGTAACGGAGGAGGGGCAGGAAAACCACAATGTCACTGTCACACCTAGGAGGAAATGTGATACTAAACCAGGGCAGAGAGAATACTTCACAAGACTTACTCAGAGTTATCGTCTATGGAGATATTAGCGCCATGGTCGGAAATTCAATCGCTTTCCTGACGAACGTTAAGCTGAGGGTTGTTCTGCAAAGCAGCCATTGACTACCAGTCTCAAGTCTGCAAACTTCAGGCCTTCTTTAGTTCTCATTCTCGCTTGGGCATCATTCTGTCACCTTTGTCATAAAATGAAATAATGAATATTTGCATGGTCTTGAGAAGGCAATAAAACGTTTTCTTCTGTTCAAAATTAGATTATTGGAAAATTCTGCTGTACTAGCACCCAACAAAACAACCATGGTTTATTCTTAATATTCTCTAATGTCCAGCCATACTTTATTTGCTTGCTGTATCCAGATTATTCTTAAGCTTAGTAAAATTTGGTGAGCACAGTCTTCTTCCAGGCAGAGACTAGAAAGCCCTGAATGGTAAACTCTGGATGAACCTAGTAGTACATGCCAGTAATCCCAGCAGGCAAGAAGCTGAGGCAGTGGGATTGTAAAGTTAGGGCCAGCCTGTGTCACATGACAAGAACCTGAATGAAGGGAGATAGATTAGATAGATAGATAGATAGATAGATAGATAGATAGATAGATAGATAGATAGATAGATAGATACATACATACATACATACATACATAGATACATAGATAGATACATAGATAGATA
>NC_022009.1:91021616-91031683 GCF_000317375.1 Microtus ochrogaster | reverse complement strand
GATAGATACATAGATAGATAGATACATAGATAGATACATAGATACATAGATGGGAGGGAGGGATAGAGAGAAGGAGGGCAAAAAGAGTGGAGAAAGGTAAAGAGAGATGAGAGCGTGAGAGGGGAAGGAAGAAAGAAGAGAGAAGGAAAGGAAAGGCGGGCATGAGAGAGGAGAACAGAATGCAGGCAAGCCTTGACTCGAGATATTCTTGCATGGCTCAAATTCTTTATTTAGAATTATCGTGTGTGTACACAAAATGCAAGTGTGAGGGAAGCCCCTGGCACGGTGTGTGTGTGTATGGAAGTCAGAGAGCAGCTTTGGGGAGCTGTTTTGCCTTCCTCTTCTATGTGAGTTCTGAGGACCAGGTCTCTAGGCTTAAGGAGCAACCCACCTCACCAGCCCCCTGGGCTCTTTTTATCAAAGAAAGTCAAACTCCGTGATGATCAAAGCAGGTATGTAATTCATGAATTCCAAGCTCTGCTCGTTGGATGCTTTTGATCATTTGGACACTGTGACCCTCACTAGAGAAAAATGCACACCTGCACATGTACCCTTTTAGTCCAGAGTGCCTGGGGCCCGTCTGAAGGTCTGGGACCTGAGTTAGAAGCACACCGTACTTTCTCACTCTGCAGTGCTGGATGAGGCCACCTTCGATAGGATCCGTATGTTCCCTTGTTTCTCTAGAAGAGAACATTGTGCGTTGCCAAGACCCATGGACATGACAGGGAAGGTAATCTGTAGTCACATGATACCGTGGGGAAAGCCTCAAGCCCAGATTCCGCAAGCATTTCTCAATAGTTTAGAAAATCACCTAGCTTTTTAGAGAGACAAAGGTTTACATTAGCAATTTATAGTTCAGAAAATCCTACAAAATTATCATTCTCGCCTTACAAATTTGAAAACTAAACATTAGGTGAAATAGTACAACTAAAGAAATATTCAGTTTAACCTTCAATCCAGCTTCAGAATCAGGCCTGTTTTCATCTGCAACCCATGTTTTCTCTTTCCCCTCAGATGACAATGGTGGTCTTCTAGCTGCGACAGGGCACTTCCTAGAAGTGACTATACCAGTTGTATGAACTGAAAAGGTCCATACTTTGGTCCTTATTGGTTTTGAATGTCTGACTTCTTAATAGAAATTTTCTAAACTTCAAAAAAAAATCTGAAACACATTAATTTCCGTCTGCCGTTCAGTCTCCACGCTTGCAGACTGGGCTGGTAATACCGACATCTTTGTGAAGGATAAACAAGGCACAGCCCCTGGAGAGACGCTCAGGGGTAAAGAGCATTTTTGCTCTTGTACAGGATACAAGTCTGGTTCCCCAACCAGGTAGCTCACAATGGCCAATAGCTCCATCTCCAGGTGTAGCACCCTCTTCTGTCTTCTAAGGGAAGCTCCACGACGTGGGGGTGTACACATATCCACACAGACAAACTCAAGCACACATGATGAAAAACCAGAGAATACAAAGGAAGTAGCTGTGTGAGCTGGTGGGCACTGTTCAGCCAGGAATCCTAATGCCAATCTCTGTATGACAACTTTAGCAAACATCTCTATGGCAAGGCTAGGCTGCGATGGGGAATGAGTGCCACACCACATGAGGACCCGTGGTAAGATCCCCAGTATTGTCACCCTCCCCGAAAGAGTTTTGCTGGGCTGATTTCTGTGAGTTTGAGGCCAGCATGATATACATGTTGAAATGTTTTGAATGTTCATTTATTAATACATTGTTAAATGCATAATTGGATTTTAAGCATTTATAAATATCTCCTCAAATTTTTGTTTCAAGTAATCTACCTTTCTTTAAGATTGTTAAAAAAAATAGAAAATGATAATTTGAAATTTTTGAGAAATTTTGGATTTAAGGTTTATAGTATGCTAAAATATTATTATAACTTTAATTAGATATGAATTAAAAATTTATATCTGTGATTTTGAGACTGACTTTTCCTGTCCATCACTCAGTGGGGAGTTGCCAAAAACCATATGAAATGTCCTATCTGGTTGGGGGGTAGGAGGTTGGGGGAGTCGGGGGAGGGTGTCACGGGAAATAGCGTCTGGGCATGCTGAGAATTTTATAGTCTGGAGTTCACAGTCAAAGGAGAAGCCCACAAGTTATCATCAAACTGACTTGTGAGTGGAAATAATTTTAATTAGATATGAATTAAAAATTTATATCTGTGATTTTGAGACTGACTTTTCCTGTCCATCACTCAGTGGGGAAGTTGCCAAAACCATATGAAATGGCCTATCTGGTTGGGGGGTAGGAGGTTGGGGGAGTCGGGGGAGGGTGTCACGGGAAATAGCCTCTGGGCATGCTGAGGATTTTATAGTCTGGAGTTCACAGTCAAAGGAGAAGCCCACAAGTTATCATCAAACTGACTTGTGAGTGGAAATAATTCCTCCCATAATTAAAAATGTAGTTGGACATCCATCCCTTTTCCTGCAGCCTCCATCCCTTGGTGAAAATATTTGGCAAAAAAGCCTCTGTGCTGTTTGCATGCATATTTAAAAAATTATTCCCCAGCCTCATCCAGCATGAGAGTTCTTTGTAGAATATCAGAACTGTAGAAGGTATTGACCGTTGCCGTGTTCAAAGCTCCTAAGACAACAGCTAAAGGCCGGAAGAACATATTTTCTTCATTTTAAGTCCAAGGTCAGCTGGATCTGTTGCTTGGGGCCAGAGACAGCCAGAGCAGCATAGTGGTGGGAGCACGAGGTGGTGGAGGCTGCTCACTTCATAGCAGCCAGGAAGCAGTGAGAAAGAAGGCAAGAGAGCTGTGTTCTACCCAAGGGCATGCCTCTGGTGGCTGAATTCTCCTAATTAGGCCCCACTTAGTAGTTTTAGCCTCCTCCCAATAATGACCTTATGAATATGTCAATGGGCTAATCCATTGATTAGTTCAGAGCCTTCATAATTCAAATCTTTCTCAATAATTTGGTTCAAAACAAGAGTCTTTTGGTGCCCATGATGAGGGGTGGGATCAACTCTCTTGCTGCAGCAGCCAACAAGGGACAGGACCAGTTATCCCAAGGCCAGTGGAGGGCAGGGCAGGGCCAGCTCAGCTTGGATTCCAATAAGAATGTTTCTCGTGGCCTTCAGTGGTAACACAAGACATGAACATCAGCACATATCCCAGATGTAGCAGGACAATGACCAGACGGACACAGTCCTCAGCAGCAACTTGGGCCCGGACATCACCATGGTGTCAGGTGGCAGCACAGGCCACTCAGATCAGCAAGGCCCTGGAATTAGCATGGCCCTCAAGTACTTACATGGCCCAGGCGGTGTTTCAGACTGTGGGCATCCACATGGCCTTCAGTGGTTAACAGGCGCCATGGACTTCAACACAGACCGGGGCTGAAGTAGAGCCACAGACTAAGACATGGCCCTCAGCAGCAGCCCAGTGTAAACAGAGACTATTTTTCTGTTTCCTGGCTGCCCTGACCCAAATAATCACACAGAAACTATACCAAACACTGTTTGGCTGATGGCTTAGGTATATTACTAGCTAGTTCTTACATCTTAAATTAGCTGGGTAGTGGTGGCTTTAATCTCAGCACTTGGGAGGCAGAGGCAGGAGGATCTCTGTGAGTTCAAGGCCAGCCTGTTCTACAAGAACTAGTTTCAGGATAGGCCCCAAAGCTACAGAGAAACCCTGTCTTGAAAAAAATAATAAATAAATAAATAACCCATTTCTACTGCTCTGTGTATCACCACGAAGCTGTGGCCTACTGGTAAGGTTCTGGCACCCTTCTCTTTTGGCAGCTACATGCTGTCTGCCTGACTCTGCCTTCTTTCTCTCTGTATTCAGCTTAGTTTTCCTGCCTAGCTCGATTGTGCCCTGCCACAGGCCAAAGCAACTTCTTTATTAAGCAATGGTAATAAAATACGCTCACAGTATCCAGAGGGGAATCCCACATCAGCCCAGGCCAGGACATCACCTTGGCTCCAGGCTGCAGCAAAGGATGCTCATATCAGCCTCTTCCTCACCACCTTCCTGCTCTCTCCACATCACATGGCCCACTCCGTTTCTTGATATCTCCCATTTCTCCACCATGTGTTTGCTCATCACGCTGCAGGTGAGCAGTGTCAGGCGGGCTTGTATCTTAAGCCAGCTTAGGCCCAGGGGCAACTAGCAGGCCTTTCGCTTCTTTTTCTTAAAATACATATTTTTCCTTCATTCTGTGAGAATTTTGTATGACTCCTGCCATAATCACCCCGCCACATCTGCCTTCCAGTTTCCTGTTGCACACTTAAGTCCACAGCTACGGTGGTTTTGTGCCCAAGACTTGCACAAGATCAAACCAGTCACAATCCCAGCACAGATGAAGGATGTGGTCATGTAGCCACACCGCAGCCTGAGAAGTCAGCTGCAGTTGACTCCCGCTGAGGAAGGGAGAGTCAACTTCCTTCTGGGATATGGCCCCTGGAATGCTGGCCGTTCTCCTGTGGATGGTCCACACCACACACTTAATATCAACACTAATACAACTCTGGGTTGAAGAGAACAGCTAATTTTCTCTTTCTAATCATATAGAAAAAAAAAACCCTACAGAATTCTCATGCGTGCTTAAAACTTCAAACTCAACATCACTTTCATGTCCCAGTCATCATAGCTCCTTCCATTCTGGTTCTCGGACTGAGAAAACCAATCACTAACCTGTTTTCTTTCCCACGGCAAAATCTACACCAAACACCACTCAGTAGTTCTTTGGTGAGTCATTTCTGAGGCTCACATTCCTCTTCCATCTTTCTCCCACTTCACAGAACTTGCTACCTTCCTGTTCTCCTAAGACTTAGACTATTTCATGGCTACTTTATCCTTCTAGACCAGTGGTTCTCAGCTTGTGAGTAGAACCCCTCTGGGAGAGGAAAGACCCTTTCAACAGGGGCCACACAGAGGTATTTACACTGCGATTCCTAGGAGTAGTACAATTACAGCTCTAAAGAAGCAATGAAATAATGTTATGGTTGGGGCGGTCACACCAGGAGAGTCACAGCACTCACTAGGAAGGTTGAAAACCACTGCCCCAGACTGTCAATCTCTCAGGCTTCCAGAACCAAGGTAACCTTTTCTTTTCCCTTCTCATGAGCTGAAAACTGCCAGGCTCTGCTGGTACTGATGCTTGGTCCCCATTACCTCTAGTTTATTATTTGTCCCGTTCTCCAGGATCCATTTTTCAGTTTCTTCCGGCTTTCCAACCCTCACCACGCACACTGTGTGCCTCCACCCACATGGATGCAGTAGAGGTGGGCAGTTGCTCAGTATGGCTCACAGGGTACATCTGCTAATGCCGTAAGCACAGGGCACACAAACAAACAAGGCTGGGAAGGTGTCAGTCTTGGCCTTCTGCCACGTTTGGGCCCATGAGTTGCTGGGAATTAGCCTATTTCCACTTCTCATGGTGGAATGCTGGTATTATAGGTGTGCCACTGTGTCTAGCTTTCTATGGGCTCTGGATGTCTGAACTCAGGTCCTCATTCTTGCATGCATAGCAAGCAAATTACCCACTACCCTCTAGAGATCCACCACTCCCCTGCTTTTAAACCAGAACAACACTAACTCTTAGCCTTGTGGTGCTACCATATGGATTAAATGAGACTGTCTGTAGAAGTTTGCTGGAAGAAAGTCCCCTGGAACTTCACTACTGATGCCATGCCTAATCCCGTAACTGAGATCCTGCAGCCGAGGTCCCTCTGCAGCATCTGAGAAAGATCCTCGTGTTCTGTTCTGTTCTCCTTGTGCATTTTCGTTTTCATTGCACTTTTTCAAACCCACATTTTTCTATATTGACAGCTGGAACATAATTAAAGCAGACCTTTGTGCCTTGTAATAATCAGATTACAGACAAAGGCATGGTGGCTGCAGCCAGAATCTGTGCCCACTCTCTGCTGCGAGAGGCTTTGCACCCCATGTCCTTCTCGTCACCCCGTGTTCCTTCTCAGCAGTGGCAATCACAGGCACAGCAGTAGCAAAAACCCCCTTTCCCTAAGTACGCACTCTGGGTCTGCAGCCTTATTTCCATCGCTCAATCTAATCGCCACAGCTGAGAAAATTTAAATCAACTTAAAATACTTATTAAAACTCTACAGCTCAAAATGTTGGATGCAGCCACACCTTGCCCTAAAACCCGCTCCTACTGTTAGCCTTCACAACCACTAATTGACTTCTCCACATCACATAACTTTTATACACAAAACTATAGATTAACCTATTTTGAACATTTCCTGTAATTAAATATGTGAGCTTTTGTGACTGGCTTCTTTCACATAGTGTAATGCTTTCAAAGTCCTTGTCACATGTCTTTGGAAATTTTTTATTTCATTGAATTTAAGTTAGTTAGTGTGTGTGTGTGTGTGTGTGTGTGTGTGTGTGTGTGTGTGTGTATGTGTGGTGCCACACAGAACCATGTATGGAGATCAGAGAACAAGTTTCAGGACCTGGTCCTCTCCTTCCTTGTCTTTAAGGCAGAGTCTCTCATTGCTTCTGTGCCGTGTGCTCCGAGCTCGCTGGCACCTAAGCTTCCAGGATGTTCTTCTGTCTCCTCCTCACACTCACGGTAACAATGCTGGGATTACAGACGACGCTCCTGTATCTGGCTTCACATGGTCCAGGTCACCCTAGTTTACTTTCTGAGTCATTTCTCCAGCCCTTGACTCATTCTCCTAATGACCAAATAACAGTCTGCTGGGCAGGTTATTGAATTTTGTTCACACATTCGTAAATGGAGACCTGGGGGTGTTTTCATCTTTTTTCCTGTTATGAATAATGGTGCTATGGTGTAAGAAGTGTGCACATAATGATGCATTTCCAGTCTCCCTACTGTTGGGTCGAATAAGAACTGTAAATTTATTAAGAAACTATCAACCTGTTTTCCAGTGTGGCCATGTTTCTACGCTCCCAGAAGCACATATTCCTTTGTGTTGTGAAGATTTGGATGCTTTGGGGCTTTTTCTGTAGCCATGGAAGGCTGTTCCGCTGGATTCTTGGGCCTAGAACTGAGGGGTAAAGAGAAGAAATGATTGAATGGTATTCCCCGAGGGAGCTTGTGCTAGGTACCCTTCTCATGGCTGTGTGAAGGCCTGATGGAAGCAGCTTCAAGAAAGAAAAGCTTCTTTGGGCTCTTGGTTTTACAAGGGTTTCAGTTCATCATGGTGGACAGTGTTGGAGCAGGAACTCAAGGCATAGGGTCAAACTGCCACCACAGTCCTTGGCAGAGTGACAGAGTTCTATTGTGACACTGGTTTCCTCCTGCTTTCCTTCATGCTCACTCTGGAACACTAGCCCACAGTATGGGTGGCCCCCTCTATCCCCTCAATTACATCTCTGGAAGCAGCCAGAGTTACGTCTCCTCGGGGATTCTGAATTCAGTCAAGTCAGCAATGAAGAGCTCTTTCCCACAGGAGCTCTTCCCCTCAGAGGAAATTTTGGTGTCCATAGCTCTGCAGAAATGCCAGCCCATGTCAGCTTCCTGCTGGGAACTTTGCTTCTTACAGCTTTCCAGCTTTTCCTAATCTGTTTCCGAGAGGTGTCTAAAATAAATAAGCCATCTTCTCCGAAGGATTTCCTGCCTCAGCCTTCATGGAGATGCACATTAATCAAAATCACCGAAGTGAAAAACTGGCTAAGCGAATAAAGACAGCCGTAAGTGGTCAGAAAGCTAGAAGCTGTGTGCCCT
Organism: Microtus ochrogaster; assembly: GCF_000317375.1. NCBI lineage: Eukaryota > Metazoa > Chordata > Mammalia > Rodentia > Cricetidae > Microtus > Microtus ochrogaster. The sequence continues at coordinate 91,023,999 of NC_022009.1, read as the reverse complement.
GAAGAAGCCTCCAGATCCTGCAATACCACTTTTGGGTATATACCCAAAGGATGCTCAATCATACAACAAGGACATGTGCTCAGCTATGTTCATAGTAGCTTTGTTTGCCATAGCCAGAACCTGGAAACAACTTAACTGCCCCTCGACTGAAGAATGGATTTTTAAAATGTGGTAAATTTACACAGCAGAAAAAAAAAATAATGACATCTTGAAATTTGCAGGCAAAGGACAGATCCAGAAAGCATTGAGTGAGGTAACCCAGACTCAGAGGGACAAATGTCATAGGTACTCACTCATTCATAAGTGGCTTTTAGACACAAAGGCAAAGAAAACCAGGCTGCAATTTACAATCCCAGAGAACCTAGACAACAATGAGGACTCTAAGAGAAGCTTACATGGATCCAATCCACATGAGAGTTGATCTCCTGAGTTAATTGGGAGCATGAGGACCATGGGAGAGGGTTGAAGGGGATAGTAGGGGAAAGAAAGGAAATAAAGAAAAACGTATAGCTCAATAAACTCAATAAAACAAATATTTTATCATCCTGGGGTCTTTGATGGAATTGAAAAATATTTATAATTATAGTTTTCCTTAGTTATGATAAAAGATAAAGTAGATATAAGTATTGTAACTGTAATTCTTGCTTGATGCCTGTTTTTTATATGTAATTTACTACGTTAAAGTTAAAGCCTTTCTTTTTACTTAAACAGAAAAGGGAAATGATATGGGAAGTCCTTCTGTATATGGGTTGCTTTTATTGGTTAATGAATAAAGAAGCTGGCTTGACCTGTGATAAGGTAGAGAAGAGCTAGGTGGTGGGGTTACTAAACTGAATGCTGGGAGGAAGAAGCCAGAGTAGTGAGATGCCATGTAGCCCTGCTGGAGATAGACATGCCAGAACCTTGCCAGTAAGCCATGAGCCTTGTGGTAAAATATAAAATAATAGAAATGGGTTAATATAAGATGTAAGAGCTATCCGATAAGAAGTTAGAGCTAATGGTGCAAGCAGTGATTTAATTAATACGATTTCTTTGTGATTATTTCTGTTCTGGGCAGCTGGGAATGAACAAGCAGACTTTGTTTCCATTTCAGAGGCAGCAACATGAAGAGCAGGGAGAGTAGGATTCAGTCTGGGTCTGTTTGATTTTGAGACCCATGCCCTTACAAGGCCACTGTTTCTTTTTCTGTGCCATGGGGTGACAAAAACTTGCTCAGCAGGCCCAGTACAGTGTTACAGGAGAAGGGAAAGTCTGGATCTGAGTATGTTCTTAAACTACATATACAATATGTATAAATACAACTTGCCTCAAAGCAGTTTATTCTGAAGGCAAATATGAGTAACTCTGGCCAGGGAACATGGATTCAAAATACCCTAATACTGTGTTTCAATGTGGAAACAGTTTTATGAATCTTTTATAGTGACAGAACAAAGGAAGTCACAAATCAACACATTTATAAATTATTTGATTTTAATTATGCATGTATGGTGGCGGAAGAGGGTACGTGCCTGACGCCTTGGAGGCCAGAAGCATCCAATCACCATGGAGATGCAGCTACTGACGCATGGGTCCTAACTGTGGTCCTCTGGAAGCGAAGTGTGTGTTCTTAGTGGTGAGGTCTCACCAGCCTCTCCAGGCATTTATTCAAAAACTCTGTGGGAGCAACATGTAGGCAGGTGTCCTGCCTGGTATTTTCTGCCAACTCAACACAAGCTGGAGTTGTCTGGGAAGACAAAATGCCCGTTGACTTGGCCTGTAGACATGTCTGGGGAAGGGTCCAGCTCACTGAAGGTAGTACCACCCTTGGCAAGGTGGTCAAGAGTTATGTAGGGAAGTGTGCCGAGTGAGCTCTGAGGAGCGACCCAGCTAGCCACAGTCCTTGTGGCCTCCGCATCAGCTCCTCCCTCCAGGCTCCTATTTTGAGTCCCTATTCTGACTTCCTTTGATGATGGACTGTGATGTAGAACTCTGAGAGAATAAACTCTTTCCTCCCCAAGTTGCTTTTGGTCCTGGCGGTTTTATCACAGCAATAGGAACCTTAAGGGAGACAGCAGGTTATACTAAAGTAAGGACAATTCAGCCTTAGGCCTCAGATGCTATCTGGTGACATTCTTAGTCTTTGGGTTGGGAGAAGTTAGTGGCTTCTTAAGAATACATTTTAAAGACTTTGATATAAAAGGATGTTAGGTCAGACATAGGGGGAGACAATAAGTGACTTTCAAAGTGACTGAAAATAGCTCCAGAAAATTCACCTGTGCTCTGCAACATGCTAACACTCCTGGTCACAAAGGTTAGTCATTGGGCCTTGTAGAATGTTTAACAAGGGTGTGGCCTCTCTCTCTCTCTCTCTCTCTCTCTCTCTCTCTCTCTCTCTCTCTCTCTC
>NC_022009.1:90982875-91021458 GCF_000317375.1 Microtus ochrogaster | reverse complement strand
TTTGTGAAGGATAGATTTGTTTATTGACTGTGTTGACCTTACACAACTCAAGGAAATAGAATGTCTCTATTTGCCTATTACCCAATAGCGAGACAGAACTTGGGAGACCATCTGCTCTGGAGACCATCTGCTCTGGAGACAGGTTTAGGCAGAGGAGTATAAGGATACAGGCTTTTGAAAATTGAGTTCTGATGGTGGTGCCCTGACTGTCGAAGGAAGTTTCCCTTCCCTTTCACCTCCACACCTCATACCCAAACCATCTTCCTTCTGTGGACTGACCAATGTCAGTCATATGGAGAACCTGCACCAACTTCCTTGAGCTTCCATTAAGATCAGCCTGATGTAGACTGTGTCCAGTTAACTAAAAGGTTTGTGGTAGGGGTGGCTGGAAGACCGAGGAGAGAGATTAAGGGAAATTTTCTGTAGAGGATGGTTTTGTCTGACTCTGACTGCAGTGTTCTGAGCACCTACAGTGAGCGCGTGTATCCACCCTCTCTACACCCTCCCTTCCCTCTGCACTTGGCTTTGGCTGGAGGCCACATGAGTTCTCTGCCCTTGTTGCTGCCCGATGATCAGTGAACAATGACTCACCAGCCCACAGAATGGGCACTGCCAGAGGACTGAGAGCTCACCTTCCTCTCCTTTGCCCTTTCCAGAGAAACTTGCCTTTCTGGTGATAATTGGTGTAGAGAATTTGTGTATTTCAATTTTCATTTATCTTTTACCTCCTTCTTCCCCTTCCCCCACTTCTCCTCATTTCTTTCTTTCGTGTATGTGACATGTACTGGTGTGTGTGTGTGTGTGTGTGTGTGTGTGTGTGTGTGTGTGTGTGTTTATGCGCGCATGCTCATGCAAGGCAGCTCATAGCCACATTTTGAATATCTTTTGAATAGCATGATCTGGGATGCCCATGCTACCTCTTTTTCACCTGACTTCTATACCTGCCTCCCTAGCACCCCTTCCCCATGTATCTGCTTCTGAACGTCATGCACTGGTACATCCTTGCAAAGCTGTCTTTCATTACTCTGCAGCCTGTGTAGGCGCCTGTCTAAGTGCAAGGGTTCCCCTGTGCTCTCTGTAAGCTCTGTCTGGGCAGTCAGAGGCATGGGAGCTCAGCACGCTTGTTTACATTATGGGATCCTGCTGAAGACAGGTTGACCAGAACTGAAGAACGTTCCTGAACCAACCTCAGCCACACAGTGCTGGACTATGGAAACCCTCGTAGCATGACTTAACACCACCTGTCCCATTTAATCATCTGGACACTTAAAAACCATGCAACTGTCCGTGCTCATCAAGGATTATAAAAACATACACACCAAATGCCCCACTAATTCTGCTACTAGACATCCAGGCAAATAGATACACAACTGGATTTATTTAGTGTCATTTTTTTCTAGGAGAGATTATGAGAGCTGTGCCTCAAATTTCTCTACTTCTGATTGCAGATTTTCATACAGGAAGTATATGAAACCTATTTATGTACTTATGTCTTAACCAGCTGCAGGAAGACTGAAGTTTCCGACTTGTAGTTGGCATGGTAATTTGTGCGTGTTTGTGGAGTAGATGCAATAGATCACGTGGTACAGGTGTACAGCAGGTGATGATCAGTCAGGGTGACTAGGTGTGTCTCCTGGGACATGTGTTTCTGTATTGGGTCTTTTGAATCCCCTTTTCTAGTTCTGTATGAAATATATAAAAGTTGCGAGGGCAGATGAAGTGGCTCAGTGGTCTTGCTGAGTCTCTTGCTGCCAAGCCTGGTGGGCTGGCCTCAGTGCCTGGAGCCGCTGGTGAGAGGAGAGAATTGATTCCTGAAAATTGTCCCATATCCCGTACACATGAGTGTCTGGGCAGGTTGGCGACACCCTCCCCTTCCATACCCTACGTAAATATAGAATTACAACACAGACTACATAAAGAGTACTGTATGGTGGATCAGAGTCACCCTGCTGTAGGACAGACGTCCAGAGCTTCGCACTGCACCCCTCTGTCTGTAGCCCTGCTGTAGGACAGACGTCCAGAGCTTCGTACTGCACCCCTCTGTCTGTAGCCCGGCGACTCTTGTCTGACCCCCTGTCCTCTCTCTCCCATCCCACAGCTTCTGTGACTGTTACTGCTCTCTTTCCCGCTGTGAGACAAGCTCTCTTTCCACACATGAGCAATGATATGCAGCGTTAGACTTTCTGGGCATGGCTTTTCACTTCACGCTCTCTCCAGTCCATTGCTGCAGATGACGGTATTTCCTTCTTCGTGTGGTGGGATGATATTCCACTGTTATACAGATCCCATTTTCAGTATCATCTGACAGGGAACTCTTTGACTCCGTATTCAGCTGTCGCGAGGAGTGCTGTGGCCATACTGTCTCTTTGATATACTGACTGGAATTGCTGAATCATATACCAGTTTTTTTATTTTGTTTTTGTATTTTGAGACAGAGTTTCTCTATGTAATAGTCCTGTCTGTCCTGGAACTTACTGTGTAGACCAGGCTGGCCTCCAACTCATTGAAATCTGCCTTCCTCTGCCTCCTGGGTGCTGAGATTAAAGATGTGTGCCACCCCTGCCCAGCTTCATATACTAATTATGACTGAGAAACTTTCACACTCTTTTTCCATAATATTTTATTTATTTATATGCACATCAGGTTTTGTTATTCTTGCCTTTTGGGTAAAATGATTCTGAGTCAAACAGAATGGAAACTCACAACAGTTTTGATTTACAGTTCCCTGATGATTGAAATGGTGAGCTTTCCTTCCCATATAATCTTTGATCACTCATACACGACAAGATCAAGTTCTGCATCAATCAAGGTTGTTCCTCGCTGCTACTGGGCTTTACCTAGCATTGCGTCATAGGTTTCATTCTTCAACATTAATTTATTTAATGTACCCTTTATGAAGAAATTCTTGTTTAAAGACCTTTCGCTGGGTGTTATGGGAGGAGGGAGGGGAGGAAAGTAGCTTTCCCTCTTCCCCTGCTCCTGGGGAGCCAGCCAAGGAGCAAAGTGTAAGGAGGACAAAGGTCAGAGCACTGCCAAAGGAGGAAGTGCTGGGAGCTTGCACCAGCAGCACGAGAGGTTCTGCTTAGCTTGTTGTGTGTACAGTTATCTATTACTTTTCCAATTGTGGAAGGAATCAAGGATTGGCTAAAGCAGCATTCACATTATGCCCAGCTTCCACAAACAGGCTCATCTGAATCTGGATAAAACTTACCAGATATTCTGCATGTGACAATTCCCATCTGAATTCCTCTCTCAGCCCCAATTTTCTAAGCCTTTCTTGCCCTTCTTTTTATTGTTTATTGACTTTAGAAACTAGCAAAGAGATGGAGTGGCAAATGGGAAAGTATTCTGCTGGAAAAGTCAGCCTTTCTAAACACGAATTCTCGATGCATTTAGAAATATCGTACAGAACGTTGGGTGTCCCTGCATAGCCCCATAAGCAAGTATAGCTGAGAAAAAAATATATAGACAAGAAAAAAATATATAGACAAGAAAAAATACGAGTACTATTTACTGACTGTTTAAATGCCAGGCATTTATGCTAAGAGCTGAGATGTTGCTTCTTATTTAATAGTCAGAACCTCTTTTGAATAATTGTATCTTCTCTTTGTGGCGAGAGAGCAAATCAAGGAAGTATTGAGATGTACCCAAGGTCATTAGGGTCACTTGCAGTGGAACTGGCACAGTGTCCAAGGTCATTAGGACCAGTTTCAGTGGAGCTGGCGCAGAACCCAGGTCTGTCATTAGGGCATGAAGACTGGTTTTAATAAGTGTTGAACCTTTAGTCCTTCAAGGAGTACATGGCACTTGGGGACTTTTAATAAATTATCTACTGAATGAGTGAATCAGTGGCTTATACTCTGGCATTAGAGCGAATCTCTGGCAAGTGGGTCAAGTCACATGACCAGTAGGCATTCCCACTAAAGATTCCAAGCTTGAGTCCCACCTTGAGGAGCCGTCTTCCAGAAATGAAAAGTGTGATAGAAGTGGCACCCAGGTTCCACCTTCAGTCTTCCAGCTGCTCGCAGTAAGCGGGGAGATTGCTCCCATGCCTGTGTCTCCAGTGCCTTTTCTGCAGGGTGCCCTCGGCTCTCTCAAAGCGCCTCAATATTCTCTTCGGACTCCGGCGGTCTTCCAGATAAGACCCTCTACATACAAACTCTGAAGCTAGCCCCGCTGCTGTAAGAAAACCATCTTTTCACATATGGCCACACCTCCTCGGGACCCCAAGCCCCCGTGGACAGCAATGTAGAAGGGAGTTGCAGGCCGCTTCCCACTGCTCAGCTCTGGGCCACCGGCTAGCTTTACCCAGAATAATTACAAGGAAACTGTATTCTTTTAAACACTGCCTGGCCCATTAGTTCCAGCCTCTTATTGGCTAACTCTCACATCTCGATTAACCCATTTTTAATAATCTGTGTAGACCCACGAGGTGTGGCTTAACAGGAAAGATCTTAACCTGTGTCTGTGTCAGGTGGGAGAATCATGGCAACTGCCTGGAGAGGAGAGGCATGGCGTCTGGCTCACGGCCTTCTTCCTCCCAGAATTCTGTTCTGTCTACTCTGCCTATCTAAGCTGCTGTCCTATCAAAGGCCAAGCAGTTTCTTTATTAATTAACCAATGAAAGCAACAGATAGATGACACTCCCACATCACAGCAAGATTCATCTTTTTCTCTCACTTTTGCCCCCTTTCTACTGCCAACATTGTTTTAGAGTAATTCTTTAGACTATGATCCAAAAACAACATCATTTCTTAATAGCCTTCTTATGTTCCCCACATTAACTTCCTGCCACAGCGGTCAGCTCGGCAGCAGCACTGGGGAGTCCTCATTTCCTGACCTGCTCCCCTGCCTTCCTCCTGGTCTAGCACCTGGTCTGGGAGCCACAGCCTGTGCTTCACTGAATTGTTTGGCTGTGCCCTGGATCTGAAGCCCCTTTGAAAAGGCTCGACGCATTTGCAAAGCACAGCCAAGATCCTTCTTAGAATGTCCCTCTGTTTGGGTTTGTCAGAGGCCAGAGAGGGAATTTGCTCCTTCACGTTCATTCCTGGAGCTCTGATCTGTCCATTTGTCATCTTACCAAAGAGAGTGGCTGTTGTGAGGACCAGGAAGGAAAAGAAAAGAACGTGCTAGAGCGTATCACTGTCAATATCCCATTTGGATTGCAAATCCAACAAGACAAATGAAGAAAGGACTTAGTGTAAATGACAGTTGCTGGAGCTGAACTTGGGGTCTGGCAGATGCTCACTCTGTCCTGCTACTGCAACTGTGCCCCACTTAAGTCTGGTGCTGAACTTGGGGTCTGGCAGATGCCCACTCTGCCCTGCTGCTGCTGCAACTGTGTTCCCACTGAGGTTTGGAGCATTCCTGGAGGCCCAAGTGATTCCTAGCTCTCAGTGTTCCTTTGTACGAATGTGAATGTAGCCACAGTGACACTTGAATGTCTGGCTCTTGCATATCACTGGCAGGGACGTGTCTACTCAGCCCTGGACCTGGCCTACAAGATGTAAGGCAACCTTTTCAAGGCCATGAGATTTTAATAGTCTTTAAAGTGGAGTTACTAGACATCATAGTTTTCCTGGGTAAAACACACAATTAGTGTATGAATCTAGGTTTTACAGGAGACATGTGAGCAGGGTGTTTGTTTAACTAGCCTCAGACTGATTGGCATACAGGCCTACTCCAATATTTTTCTATTAGTGTGTGAATAGGCAGTCCAATGAATTATTTATTGGGTTCGCACATCCTGGTGCTTTCCCTTTCTTTTTTTGTTGAGAATGTTCTCTATTGGAAGTCATGGCCTCCTTTAGTCGATTAACCTTCCCCTGTCCCGCTCTCCTAGCTTGAGGAAGAAACCATTAAAATCCCCTGGCAACACTTTGAAGTGCAGAGAAAGGGGCTGTGCCTGCTCAAGACCTTCGTCACCCCCGATTGGAATCTTCCTTCTCTCCAAGCTGATTGCAGGGGTTGTACCGCACAGACACCCACACTGAACTATTTTTGAGACGAGTACAGCTTCTGTGAAGGAGGAGAGACAGCTAGCGGGCCTCTCTTCCTGACAGACCTCGGCCTCGGTTCCTGAAGAGAAGAAAGGTGTTGCAGCAGGGTCTCTTCAAGAGCGGTTGGTCCTCTCTTCCCTCTGTCCTTTCTGGCACCGTTCCTGGTCCTTTCCCTCTCTTTTTAACATCCAGGACCAACATTCTACCGCAGCAGCTCTTCCCCCTAGCTCGAGCCATGGGGACCAAGGAGAGGGACTGAGCAGATTCTGATGCACTCTCTGCCGTCACTGCCGGCAGGATTTATTGGGGGATTGGCTAGAATATGCATAGAGTCGAGAAGTCCCGCTAACTCCTGATTTGTGACCTATGCAGTAAGAAGGAAACTCATGCCAGGTTCTGAGGTGGGAACTCAGCCTGAGGAGTAGTAGGTGGAGGGAGAGGGTTCAAGAATTTGATCTGAGATGCCCATGGGAGTGTCAAGGAAATGCAAACCTGGAATTTAGGGGAGTCTACAGGGAAAAGAGCATGAGGCTTTGGGGTACATTTAGAGCTATAGTTTTAGTAAACTATCTTGAATATGTATTTAATATACCAGAGAGCTGTGGAATATTTGACTATGTATAGATGAGCTGCGTTTGTTTATGATGTGGAATATTTGTTTAACAAAGCAAAGATGTGTTGCCTTTGTTTAGGTAAAGATGCGTCATTGTTTTACCTTTCCTACCTAAGGCACATGATTGATCTAATGAAAAGCTGAATGGCCAATAGCAAGGAGGAGGTACTGGTGGAACTGGCAGGCAGGGAAAGTACATAGCAGGATGACTTTAGGTTCAGAAAAGAAAAAAAAGACAAAATGGAGACACTAGGGGTCAAGTGTCTAGACATAGACATGGGTGAAGCAGGAAAATAGAACATACAGAATGAAAGAAAGGCAAAATATCAATGAAGAGAAACAGGTTAAATTAAGTTAAAAGAACCTAAGCTAAGGCCAAACATTCATAATTAATAATAAGTCTCTGTGTCTTTATTTCAGAGCTGGTTGGTAGCCCAAAGAAAAATTACAACTACACCTGAGTTCTATTCAAGTATTTTTGTATTTTAAATTATATTTCTCATAGTTCAGATGTCTGTTGCTGTATTCCAAACCACCCCACGTTGTGCTGCGGTGGAATATTCCTTTACACTGCGTGAATACATGTCACCATGATAAGTTTAATAAAGAAGCTGACTGGCCTATAGCTAGGCAGGATAAGGTTAGGCAGGAGAACCAGACAAAGAGAACGCAGTGGAGAAGATGAGCCGAGTATTAGCAGACGCCATGAGACTCAAAGCAAGCAGGATGGTAAATGAACCTCGGGGCAGCACATAGATCAATAGAAATGGGTTAAGTTACTAGAGCTAGCTAAAAACAACCCTAAGCAATCAGCTGAGAATTGCTAATTACTAAGTCTCTGTGTGATTATTTTGGAGCCGGCTGGCAGACAGAGCTGACTGGAGGTCCTAATAAAAAGCTCCGCCCACACACTGCTTTAAACCATGATGATTTGCTACCATTTTAGCATTCTATGGGCTGGGATTGCTTCAACCTGCTTAATTTGCATCTGTCACTCAACAGCATTCAGCTGGAGCTTGGCAGCAAAGTCCTGTGGTTCTGCAGAGCATCTTGTGTCCTCTCAGCTGGCAACTGAGCTTGTGTTCTTTAAGTGGTGACAACATGGTCCTGAGATGGTAAATACAATATCCTAGCACTTATCCAGCCTCTGCTTGTATTGTGTTTTCTGTTGTCTCAGTTAGCCAAGCAAAATCACAAGACAAAGGCAGAGTCTGTATAGGAGGGGCTTACAGGAGGGTATGAACACTTGAATACTGGCCAGGGGGTTTAAGTCAGAACCATTATGGAAGAACCTACTCCACCTGACTTGACAAAGTTAAATAAAGGTGACATATATAAACTGTCATGTAATAACATTCAACAAATCTTAAAGATCGTTGTTAAGGCACAACCTTTAAAAGGCACAGTGGTGGCACACGCCTTTAATCCCAGTACTCATAGCAAAGAAGGGGGAAACATACAAAACAATATCACCAACAATGAAACCCAAATTAACAGGAGATAACAGTGAAGGGTCATTAATATCCCTTAAATGTAAATGGACTCAAATTACCTATAGGAGCCTAGGCAGTTTGGGTGCTCACCCTATTAGACCTGGATGGAGGTGGGAGTTCCTTGGACTTCCCACAGGGCAGGGAACCCTGATTTCTCTTCAGGCTGATGAGGGAGGGGGACTTGATGGGGGAGAGGGAGGGAAATGGGAGGCGGTGGCATGGAGGAGGCAGAAATCTTAAATAAATAAATAAATAAATAAATAAATAAATAAATAAATAAAATAAAATAAAATAAAATATGAGGAAACTAAAAAAAAGCCACAGGCTAACAGACTGGATATGAAAACAGAATTCACCTTTCTGCTGCATACAGGAAACACACCTCAACCTCAAAGACATCACCTCAGAATAAAGGATTGAGAAAAAATTTTCCAATCAAATGGACCTAAGAAACAAGCTGGTGTTAGATATCTTAATATCTAACAAAATAGACTTCAAACAAAAATCAGTCACAAGAGACAAAGAAGGACATTTCATATTAGTCACAGGAAACAATCTTGATGAAGAGGAAATCTCAATACTTAATATCTATGCCCCAAATACAAGGGGGCCCTCATATGAAAAAGAAACACTACTAAAGCTTAAATCACACATTAAACCACACATTGAACACTAATAGTGGGAGACTCCAGCACCCCATTTTCACCACTGGACAGGTCTGTCTGCCAGACAAAAACTTTATAGAGATGTTATGACTCAAATGATTTTAGCAGATTCCTATAGAACATTCCATTCAAACATAGTACCTCGTGGAACGTTCTCAAAAATTAACCACATACTATGTAACAAAGCAAACCTCAACAGATACAAAATATTTGGAATAACCCCATGTATCATATCAGATCACCATGGCTTAAAATTAGAATTCAACAGCAACACTAATTCCAGAAAGCCCACAAACACATGGAAATTAAACAATGCTCACCTGAAGCATCACCGCATCAAGGAAGAAATAAATAAATAAATTAAAGACTTCCTAAAATTTAATGGAAATAACAACACAACATACCCAAATTTATGGGACACAATGAAAGCAACGTTAAGAGGAAAGTTCATAGTACTAAGTGCCTACATAAAGAAGCTGGAAAAATCCCACTGGTAAGTTAACCAAACACCTGAAAAGTCTAGAACAAAAAGAAGCAAACCCACCCAGGAAAACTAGACAACAGAGAATAATCAAATTAAGAGATGAAATCAATAAAATAGTAACAAAGAGAACAATACTAGGAATCAATGAGACAAAGAGTTGGTTCTTCAATAAAATCAACATAATATACAAATTTTTACCCAAACTAACCAAAAGACAAAGAAAGAATATCCAAATTAACAAAATCAGAAATGAAAGGAGGATATAACAACAGACACTCAGGATATCCAGACAATCATCAAGTTATACTTCAAAAACCTGCGCTCCACGGCATTGGAAAATGTAAAGGAAATGAACAATTTTCTGGAAAAATATCACTTACTAAAATTAAATCAAGACCAGATAAGCAAATTAAACAGACCTATAACTGTTAAAGAAATAAAAACAGTCATCAAAAGTCTCCTGACAGAAAAAAAAAAAATGCCAGGACAAGATAGTTTTAGTGCAGAATTCAACAAGACTTTCAAAAAACTAATACCAATACTCCTTAAATTGTTCCACACAATAAAAAGAGAAGGAACATTACCAAATGTTTTTTTCTTGACCTGTATGACTATGACAAGAACTTTAAATCTTTGAAGAAAGCACCAGAAGCTGAAAAGTTCTCCCATGCTCTTGGGTAGGTAAAATTAACATAGTAAAAATGGCAATCTTATCAAAAGCAATCTACAGATTCAATGCAATGCCCAGCAAAATTCTTCACAGACATTAAAAGAACAATACTCAGCTTCATATAGAAAACTCGGGATAGCCAAAACAATCTTGTACAACAAAGGGACTTCTGGAATCATCACAGTCTCTGACTTCAAACTCTACTACAGAGCTACAGTACTGAAAACAGACTGGTATTGGCATAAAAACAGACAGGAGGACCAATGGAATCAGATTGAAGACCCAGGTATCAATTTACACACCTACGAACACCTGATTTTTGAGAAAGAAGCAAAAAATATAAAATGGAAAAAAGCATATTTAATAAATGTGCTGGCATAACTGTATATCAACATGTAGGAGGATGCAAATAGGTCCATATCTATCATCATGCACAAAAGTCAAGTCCAAATGGACCAAAGACCTCAACATAAAGCTAGCCACACTGAACCTCATAGAAGAGAAAGTAGGAAGTATATTTGAACTCATTGGCACAGGAGACCACTTCCTAAATAGAACCCCAGTAGCACAGACACTGAGAGAAACAATTAATAAATGGGACCTCCTGAAACTGAGAAGCTTTTGTAAAGCAAAGGGCATGGTCAACAAGACAAAACAACAGCCTACAGAATGGGAAAAGATCTTCACCAATCCCACATCAGACAGAGAGTTGATCTCCAGAATATACAAAAAACTCAAGAAATTGATCATCAACAACAACAAAAAAAAATAATTCAATGTTAAAAATAGGGTACAGACTTAAACAGAAAACTCTCAACAGAGGAATCTAAAATGGCTGAAAGACATCCTTAGTCGTCAAAGAAATGCAAATCAAAACAACTCTGAGATTCCATCTTACACCTGTAAGAATGGCCAAGCTCAAAAATACTGATGACAACTTATGCTGGAGAGGATGTGGGATAAAGGGAACACTCCTGCATTGCTGGTGGGAGTGAAAACTATTACAGCCCCTTTGGATGTCAATGTGGTGATTTCTCAGAAAATTAGGAAACAGCCTACCTCAAGACTCAGCAATTCCACTTTTGGGTATATATCCAAAGGATCCTCAATTGTGCCACAAGGACATGTGCTCAACTACGTTCATAGCAGCATTATTTGTAATAGCCATAATCTTAAAAAATCTGAGTGCCCCGACCAAAGTATGGATAAAGAAAATGTGGTACATTTACAAAATGGAGTACTGCACAACAGAAAAAGAATAATGACATCTTGAAATTTACAGGCAAATGAATGGATCTAGAAAACATCATATTGAATGAGGTAACCCAGACCCAGAAAGACAAACATAATATGTACTCACTCATAAGTAGCTTTTAACATAAAGCAAAGAAAAACCAGCCTACAGTTCACAACCCCAGAGAATCTAGACAACAAAAAGGACCCTAAGAGAGAAATACATGTATCTAATCTACATGGGAAGAAGAAAAAGACAAGATCTCCTGAGAAAATTGGGAGGATAGGAACGATGGGAGAGGGTTGAAGGGGAAGGGGGAGAAAGGAGGAGGAGTGGAGAAAAATATATAAATCAATGAAAACAATAAAAAATGACTTTAAAATAAAATCTTTTAAAAATCTAGGAACATAAATTCTTCCCATGATTCTTTTATGTAAAAATTATGTGTTCATATTTTGAAATTTGAACCAAAAACTTATTTCTATTTATAATTTTCTAATTATCTCCTTAGCATTTGATTATCTTTCGCTATTAGCCACATCTGGGTCTCTGAAAATACTGCAACAGCAAAGAACAAAGCAGTCAGGCTTCAACCATAGCTCTTTGTCTGCGCTGCAATACCACTTCCCAGTGCCTGGTCTAGCAGAGACGTGTGCACATAGACATGGTAGAGGGGTGTGCTATCCAAACATGAGACTAGAATTTTGACTGTGACCCTCACATGAAGAATCTTCCAGTCCAATTGTCTTTAGATTTCTAGAGAATAATACCCATAATATTTCTGATACTTGGATATTTTCAAGACAGAAAAATAACTTTTGAGAATGATTGAACTTATATGGAGTATATTCACATGTCTAACAACAGAGAGTGTCATTCAAGAGAGAGAGCTATCATAATTTTTTTGTTTTGTTTTTTCGAAACAAAAGTTTCTCTGTAGCTTTGGAACCTGTCCTGGAAACTAGCTCTCGTAGGCCAGGCTGGCCTTGAACTCACAGAGATCTGCCTGTCTCTGCTTCCTGAGTGCTGGGATTAAAGGCGTGCGCCACCACTACCCAGCCTATCATAATTTTTAAAATTTTTATTTAGTCTGAGAATTTCATACATATACAATATGTGTTGATCATATCCTCCTCACACTTCCCTCTCCAACTCCTGCAAGAAGCCTCACACCACCACAACCTCCTCCCAAGTTCACGTCCCTTTATATTTTGAACTCAGTCCGTCAGTGGTCCTAGGGTTTGCATGGGTGTCGGGGTATCTGTACATACACAACCCTCTAGGGTCCATACCTCTGTAGCCACGTCACTCCCTCTCCCACAGTGGCCATCAGCTTCCAATAGCTGTCTAGGTAGAGGTGCACCTTTGAGAGCCCCTTCCTTCTCCATGTTGAAATCTCTGTCATCATTTTTAAGATGAGAATTGCTTAGTTGTCGGTGGGGTGTTCTTTTCCTCTTTGCATTGTTGAGGCGCTGTGGGTTCTCTTTGGGTTTTGACCCCAGAGCGCAGGCCTGGTGCTGAGATTCGCTCCTCTGACATCCCTGAATCCCCTAATAGATTTTCTGTCTGCGCAGAAATTCTATGATGCCCAGCTTAGCGCCTTTTGGCTACGTGAATAGCTTCTCTGTCCCACCGCTGCAGCTCCACCCGACCGTCTACCCTCCTGGGTGCACCTTCGCTGCTGAAGTCTTGGAAAAGACAATTTAGTCTCTTTCTTTTAAAAGAAAAGTGCTTCTTGCTTGGGATCCAAACAAAACGCTTCATTCCTTGGCAGAAGCAAACCTGGTTTCCAGAAGACATCTTCAGTGACACTTCTCAACCCTGTTCTTCATAAGAACAGCACAGGGGTGTGCCGGCTAAACCACACTGAGGGCAGCATTACATGTACAGCAGCAGCAGGAGGCCACAGGCAAAGAAGAAATGAATGGTAAGAAATGGTCATAATGGAGAAGCTCTGACTGACTCCTCTCTTTCTGAATTTCAGGTATGACTTTCTTAAAGCCCATGGCTTGTCTTACCCATGTAAGTTGTTTTAGCTTCATTTCTGTTGTGATAAAATATCCAGGCAAAAAGCAAATTAGGAAAGAAGGTGGTTTATTTTAGTTTATAATTGCAGCTACAGTCCATCTTCTCCGGGAAGTTAAGGCAGGAATGTTAAACAGATGGTCACATACATCCACAGTCAAGAGCAGAGAGAACTGAATGCATCTATGCTCACTCACTCGTTTGCTCCCTTGATTTCTCAACTCATATTTCTCCCTTACTAGGAAACAGTACTGTCCACAGTGGACTGGGTTTTCCCACACCAGTTAACCTTGTTATGCAGATATGCCCCCAGGCTAACTCAATGTCAGCAATCTCCCATGAGTCTCCCTTACCATATAATCCTAGGTTGTGTCAGGTTGAAAATTAAAGGGAACCACCACACAATCAAATAAATTCCTTTCTTCACTTTGCTTATAAAAATTAATTGTAAGATTTATTTTCAAATTGGGAAGTCATTGACCCCAAGGGCATATGCTTTCCTTGCTTTTAGAATCACTTAGAGTTGATAGTAATCTATGTGTCTTCCAAAAGTCAAATGATATTGAGTGATCTTTGACCTGGTTGTCACACACACAAATGCACAGAACTGTATCAGTCAGGCTAGAATCAGTGATGCTGCTGTAACAACAGATTTTGAATTTCAGTTATGTCTAAGGTTTATTTCTCACACAGGCTTTTTCCAAGTGTGATTTGGCTGAAGAACTCTGGTCACCACTGTCACCCAAGGTCCCTGGATGATAGAAACTTCATCTTGACTTCATTTTGATCATACAGACAGAGTATAAAGTGTAGAAAGCCATGGCTTGATTCTTGACTCTTCATATTTTCCTGGTAAAGCAAGTCTTACGGCCAGAACTAGTTTTGGAGGAGAAATCCATTCAAACCTGGTAAGTCTTCAAGGGGAGATGATTTGGGGTATAGTGAACAGCCCAATGACTACTGTAGCACTTAAAAATGACTCTCACCAGAAACTCCAGTTACCTAAACCCTGGGAAAATGCAATAGTCAACACTGAAAAGGAGGGACCATGCGGTCACCTTCCTACACTATTCATGTATTACTTCAGAAAAGGAATTTGGAAATGCCTACCAAGAGCCTCAAAATTACTCATTATGTTTGAACTGGGATTATACCTTCAGAATGTAGGGAGACCCTAGCTATCTAACAAATGGTTTGACAACAGAAGTCAAGGGAAGGGGAGCCAGTGAAGAAAGGGGGTGGACCGAGCTGCTAGGCACTGGCTGTGAGCGCTGCCTCTCTCTGCCTGCGATCTTTGTGAGAGAGAAAGCCTTATTCTTCCCAGGTGCTCCTCTCTATCCCTCCCCCAGCAGACAGAGCAGAGTAGACCACCGCAGTCCTCGTGAGTCTTCCTCGGTGTGCTTTCCTCCTGGCCCCTTCCTGTCCCTTTACCCACACATGGAGGGTCTCAGCTTCTAAAACCCCAGAGGCTTTGTTTGGTGCCCTCTGCAGAGAGGGACTCCGAGGTTGGTTCTTGAAAAACACTTTAGAATCAGTGATTGTCTGTGCAGAGGTTGAAGTTTTGGTTAAAACTGCCCATGGTTCCTAGTTTTCTTCCCCTCATCTAAGGTTGAGGAAAGAGGAATGACTGCAGCAACCCTGGTCCCCTTGCACTCCTCTGAATGGCCAGTGAAATGTTCATACTCCTGTTCACCTCGATGGGGCCATGGGGGAGCCTCGCCTTCTAGTGGGAACTTGGCTTCAGCCACAGGATGGTGGGGCAGAGGGAATGATACGGAATGATTCCTGACGGCTGAGTGAAGGTCTAGCTACAGATTGAAACTGGGAACTTAGACGGAACAGGACTTTTCAGGAAATTCCGTCTGACCCTCAGCGAGCAAAGGCAAATGCAGAGGCCTGGTGAGGCAGGATGGAAGGCGTGAGCCAATGCCCACAAGACCCTGGAAAAGGTACTTTCAGCCTGGATTTGCCTGACCTTGGGTGACCTCTCCAATTGTCCAAGGCGGGCTGATTTTAGGACACCTGTCTCATGCAGCAGCTGGGAATGTCAGGTCCACCTAGTTCCACTCAGCTGGAAGTGGGGTCCAGCCAAGCTACCAGCTGTCTCCCTGCTGGTACCCACAGTTACTGACCTGGTTGCACCTTGGCTCTGGACTCTTTTGTTTATCCTGCACTGCTGTTACTCCTTTGTCCCTTCTCCGCGCCTATAAAGACTCATCTCTTTCTTTGAAGCACTGCTTGAAAATGCATGTTCTAGATCTGAAAGTTTTCCCGGGAAGGGCTAAGAACAAGCCCTGACATCCTGGGGGGGAAAAAGCCATTTGCAGGTTTCTGAGGTTTCAAGGCTTGTCACAACAAATTACCGCACATCTGGTGGCTCACAACAACAGGACTTTATCCTGTCACATTCCGGTGCTGAAGTCTGACATCAAAGTTTCAGCAGACCCGTTCCTAGCACAAGATGTGGTTGCTGGCAGCTGTTGGCATGCTGACTTCCAGCTGCCTTATCCCAGTTCCCGTCTCCACCTCGACTGTCATGTGATCATCCCCGGATGTGTCTGTGTTTTGAACAAAGTCTCTTCTTTCTTTTATATAAATAGCATCACCTGGATTTGGACGCTGCCCTATCCAGTATGACCTAATGCTCAGAGGCATCAAGGTTTAGGACTTGGATGCATTTTCTAGGGGATGCAACTGAACCCGGAGCCATGGATACACCCTAGTTTGACTCGCCAGTGTGAGATACTAGTGAGATACTATTTATCTAACATGTTGACATGTGGGCTGCGCTTTCGAAGGGGCTCTCCGAGAGGCGAAGGAAAGAAGACAGCACCGTATTTGACTCAAACTGAACTTGAAGTACCAAGAGCAGAGAAACAGAAGTGGTGGGTTCTGCCTCATCTCCTTTGTACACTGTGGCATTAGCTAGAACTCTGCTGTTCTAATGTTTGAGAGGACTTCAGCTCCCAACTTGCCTGTTTTCATATTCTCTGTATTAGGTGTAACCAATATAGGTTCTTTCTGCCTTAAGTCAGTAGAATCCTATTGCTGCCTCACATATGACCAATCAGAGACTCAGAAAAGCTTTTATAACCTGTTCATGAAAACCCAGGTGGTGAGCGATATAGCTGAGTGCCAACCTCAATGCCAGCCTCCTTAACCCTTTGGAAACCCATTTACTTTGGCTTGAACATTCATGTGGATAGCCACTATTCGGTAAGTACCAGGTACTCAACCAAGACGATAAAGCAAGGGATCCAGTGACATCACTGCAAGCTCACACTGTAGAAGGGGCACTCTGAGGGGCACACAGGAAGCAAAGAAATGAAACTGAAGGAACAAGTATCCCCCAATCTCTCCTAGGACAGCTCGAGGGTCCGACATGGAGGTGTGCCTTATGGCTAACGATATCTTCTGTCGTTTAGGTCCCCTTCCCCATCAGTAGAGGGAGTTCGTAGTTAAAGAGCCCCAGCTTCATGAGCTGAGGTAGCTTAGGGTGCTGTCTTAGTTAGGGTTTCTATTTCTGTAAAGAGACACCATGGCCATGGCAACTCTTATAAAGGAAAACATTTGATTGGGTGGCTTACAGTTCAAAGGTTCAGATCATTATCATTACAGTCGCAGAGCCATTTTCTTTCAAACCACTGCAGTACAGACACTCACTCACATCCCAGTCGCTTAGGCTGCTCTGTTGCTAGCCTTTCTTTGCTTGCTAAATTTCCAGGAAAACGAAATAGAAACATCTAGATGAGCTGATGGCTGCCCAAGTGACATGTTGAACTCACTTAAAGTTCACACGTGAGTATGGTTGGATTTTGAAAAGAGTTGCTTGGATCTTTTGCAGGGTTTGATGTTGATAGCCCATAAGTAGAAGGTATTCCTAATCGCACTCATTTCTGTTTTGTTTTGCCTGCTATAACTCACGCTAGCCATCATGCCTGGCAGTTGTATTTTCTTTTAAAATTGACATACATTTTGTTGTTTGATGCTTGAGAAGAATTTCATTGAAGTTTAACCCCAGGCCAGGCAAACTGTAAGTCTGGGCAGCAGCTTCCTGGAGGGAAATGGAGTGAAGAAATGAGGTAAGCCATGGTGGAGGATAGCCTCATGGCACACAAGTGGTGACACGTGACCAAGGGCACAACAGAGAAAGAACAAAGCCCTGTGTGTTAAGGAAAAGTGGTGGGAGAGAGAGAGAAAGAGAAAGGGAAAATTTGCTCAGAATGGCAGGCAGACTTAGGACGGCGCAACACTAAACTACAGCCCCAGCATACTCAAACCAGCATGAAGACTTGACTAAGGCAGCCAGTGATGGTAATGCTTGTGTTTGCTCCCGTTGCTCCACAGGGTGAGGCACAGGACTCATGAAGTAAAGGTTGGCATGCCTAGCCAGCCTCCACCACACAGGGAGACACACAGGACAAAGAGAAATGCTAAAACTGTCTTGGACTGGCAAACGTGTGGCATGTCACTAAGAGAGCTGCAATCCTTCCTTGGGCTCAGCATCATTGTCTGCTGGTTTGACATTAACCAAGAGGCCCTTTTGCTGCCTTAGACTTGGGCTAGAATAAATGGGAATGTAAGACCTGGCAGGAGAGGCCACTGTCCTCTGTGCTCTCCTGTGACCGCAGTGACCTCTACACCTGAACAAATATTCAAGACCCAACTGGAACTCTCTCCATACTCCAAACTGGTTGATTTGATGCTGTTATTTCCCATTTCATGTGCCTTTCATAATGATAGCCAGCTGGGGAATGGGAAGACAGTTTCTGCTGCCCAGCTGATCTTCAAAACCCTCTGTGACCCAACCTGGACATTATTTCCCAGGGATCTTTCACCTTCTGTCCGTATTGTATGAGTGTGTGTGTGTGTGTGTGTGTGTGTGTGTGTATGCACATGTGCATGTTTGTGTGTGTGTGTGTGTAGTCTCTCTGTATGTAGAGGCTCAAGGCTAATGTCAGATCCATCTTTGATATATCTTCCACCTTATTCTTTGAGGAAGGCTTTTTCAATTAAGCCCAAAGCTCCCTGATACTGCTAGTCTTACTGGAATAACAAGCAGGCAAACACACCCATCAGGCAAGTATGTGCAGCCTGAGAATTTGAATTCCAGTTCTCATACTTGCACAGCAAGCACTTCAACTATTGAACCATTTCCCCAACAACCTCCAATCCAACGTTGTTTTCTGGCCTCCCCGTGTTCAAGCACACACATCCACGATAGCAGAGTCAGCTCTCTACCTCGCAGATCTCATCATCAGTCTTCCATGCTGGAATTCATTTGCTCTTTCCCAAACACATGCCAATGTATCTACAATACAACAGCAGCATTCATGTGAACCTATGTGTGGTTAGCAGTAACAGCTGCCTGATGATGCCCCGTGTTCCTAGCAGGCTGGGACGTTGGTCCTATACAACCTTACACTGTAAGCGTCCTAAGTAAAACTCAATCCTCTGGTGCTTCTCTGAGAAATCTCTTCACTGGCCCTCTGTTGTTCCCACGATGGAGCCCCAAACCTGCCTCCAGGCACAGAAGCCCGAACAGTGTCTCCAGCCTCACCTTCTGCTGTGCCACGCCTTACCCGTCTTTGCTCTGTGCTATTGGTCCCCTCTTCTAGGAACGTTCTTCCCGTGTTTCCCTCAACTTTCTGAGGCTCAACTGCCACCTCTCTGAGGAAGTCTGGGGCATCCCTGCCTCTTCTCCACCCACCTTCTCGCCCTACACCAAGGATACTGTTATTACATATTATTGTAAGTTCTTTTGTACACATGCCTGGAAATATATATTTTATAATGTAAGGCCCATGTATTAATTTTATCTGTATAGAAAGCGAGTTCTCAGATAAATAATTTTTTTCAAATAGGAAATTACGAGTTTTTTTAATGAATTGAAGAATAATTATGTCATGGTTATGGCAATTTGACTTATTCTGGACTTACCTTGGAAGAGAGTCTCTGTTTTTGTTTGTTTGTTTTCTCGAGACAGGGTTTCTCTGCGTAGTCCCTGGTTGTCCTGGAACTTGTTCCATAGACTAGGCTGGCCTTGAACTCGGAGATTCGCCTGTCTCTGCCTCCTGAGTGCTGGGATTAAAGGTGTGTATCACCACTGTCCGGTCTTTTCACTCATTTTCTTTCTTTCTTCCTTCCTTTCTTTCTTTTTTTCCTTCTTTCTTTTTAAGAGTATTAACAAGGGATTGTCTAAATTAGGTTAGCATATGGGTATGTTTGTAGGCTATTGTCTTGACTGCATTAACTGTGAGGGAAAATCCAGTCCATTGTGGGTAACACTATTCCCTGGGCTTGGATCATGAAATATAAGCATAGAAACAGTAAAGTGAACATAAGAATGTACACATTCACTCTCTCTTGACTTGGGATGTGACCAGCGTCTTCAAGTTCCTGTTGCCTTGACGGCTCTGCAACGGCAGACTCTAATCTATAGCTGTAAACTCAAACAAGCCCTTTCTGTCTAGCTTTTTTTTGTTAAGGCATTTTGTTACAGCATCTGGGAGGGAAACTGGGATGAACTAGCAGCTACATACAGGGTTAACTGCCCTCCCCTAAGAGCATCGTTATTTGCCATGTCCGGCATGACCCCAGGTACTTGACATGATTGGAGTGGAAAGAAAATGAAGAAATGCCTGATTGATTCATAGGCACACAGGAAATCTGGGGTTGGGTAGACTGAGTTTCAGACGGATTAACCTCAGCACCCTGAAAGCTGGCTGTGCTTGTTATATGCAGTTGAACAGAGAGGTGGGGTTATTACATGTACCTGAATCAAGGAGATGGGGTTTATGGTATATGGCTGAACCCAAAGGCAGGTTTACCTAGTCTCCATAGGGGAGCAGGCTTCAGGCCATAGACATCTTAGGGAAGCTACACTAGATATGTTCTGCACACACTATCAGCTTAGTACTTAGGACAGAGGAAAAGCTTTGCCACTTCCCTGATCCTAGGCTTTGCCATTTCCCATGGGTCTAAGGCACTTACACATACATGGACATGCCTGTGTCAACAACACATGTTCTCTCAAGACTTGACTGCTTCCCTACAGCTATTCATTTCCATGTGTCCATATATCTTATCCTTGCACAAATAAACTTTCTTTACTTCTTAAGGGAAAAATTTACTTAGGAGATAGAAAAATCAAAACCCAGAACCCAGGAGAGCAAGGGGATAAATATCAGTTGCAATGTGAATTGAATGTCAAAGCTGAATCTCTTTGGATCTCCATTGTAACTTGGGTTTCCTCTGCATAATTTCAAGCAAGGGCCTCTAGGCACCTCTATCTTAGCTACTTTTCTTTTTTATTTTTACTTAAAAAAATACCAATCCAAATTCCCACTCCCTCCTCTCCTCCCACTCCTTCCCCTCCTCCCACTCCCTCCACACACCCTCTCATCCCAAGAAAGGAAAATGCACCTTGCCCTGTGGAAAGTCCAAGGACCTCCCTACTACATCTAGGTTGAGCAAGGTATACATCCAAAGAGAATAGAATCCCCAAAAGCCAGTACATGCAGGAGAGACACATCCCTATCATATATCCCTATCATGATAGTGTCTCTATCAGTGGCCCCTTAGTCTGCCCCAACTGTCAACCCCCTTCAGAGGGTTTTGGGTTTTCCCATGCTCTTTCACTCCCAGTCCTGTTGGAGTTGGTGAGCTGCCATTAGTTCAAGCAAACTGTCTCAGTGGATGACCTCATGGTCTTGACCTCCTTGCTCATACTCTCACTCCTTCCACTCTTCCACTGGATCTTAGGAGCTCAGTCCAGTGCTCCAATGTGGTTCTCTGCCTCTGTTTCCATCTGTTGTTGGACAAAAGTTCTATGGTGATAGTTAAGATAATCATTAGTCTGACTACAGGGCAAGGCCAGTTCGGGCACCCTCTCCTCTATTGCTTAGGATCTTAGCTGGGGTCATCCTTATGGGTTCCTGGGCATTTTTCCAGAGCCAGGTTTCTTGCTAACCCCATAATGGCTCCCTCAATCAAAATATTTCTTTCCTTGCTCTCATATCTGTCCTTTCTCTATCTTGACTATCCCATTCCCTCAAGTTCTCCTCAACCCTCCTCTTCTCCCTTCCTTCTACCTCCTGCCCAATTGCTCCCAAATTTCATCAAGCGATCTTATCTGTTTCCAATTTCCAGGTGGGTCTATATATGTTTTTCTTTGGGTTCACCTTATTACTTAGCTTTTCTAGGATCATTAACTATAGGCTCAATGTCCTTTATTTATGGATAGTATCCACTAATGAGTGAGTACATTCCATATTCATTTTTGGGGGACTGGGTTACCTCACTCAGGGTAGTGTTTTCTAATTCCATCCATTTGCATGCAAATTAAGATGTCATTGATTTTACCACTGAGAAGTACTCTAATGTGTAGATGTGCCACACTTTCTTTATCCATTCTTCAATTGAGGGGCATCTAGGTTGTTTCTAGGTTTTGGATATTCCAAATAATGCTACTATGAACATAGCTGAACAAATGCTTGTGTAGTATGATTGAGCATCTTTTGGGTATATTTGCAAGAGTGGTATTGCTGGATCCTAAGGTTGATTCCCAGTTTTCTGAGAAACCTCCACTCTGATTTCCAAAGTGGTTGCACAAGTTTGCATTCCCACCAGCAGTGGAGGAGTGGTCCCCTTACTCCACATCCTCTCCAGCATAAGCTGTCATTAGTGTTTTAGATCTTAGCCATTCTGACAGGTGACTCAGCTACTTTTCTATGGCTGTCTCAAAATACCATAACCAACTAAGGTAACTTATAAGAGAAAGCACTTGGTTGGTTTACAGTTTCAGGAGTTTAGAATCCTTGTGATGAAACAAGGCATGGCAGCAAGAACAGCTGGAAGCTCATATCTCGATCCCCAGCGTGGTAATGGAACAAGGGCATAGCAAGCATCCTTTGAAAAGTCAAAGTCCACACTGGTACACACCTCTTCCATCAAGGCCACATCTTCCACCAACTGAGAACCAAGTATTCACCCATATCAACCTCTGGGGTGTGGGAGCCACAGAAGTGGGTCCGCTCCACCTTGACTGAAGGGCAGAGAGCCTAAGCCTATCTTGCTCTTTCAAGGTTATTGACGGGAAGTCTGACTTAAGGAGTGGCTACAAACAAGATATCCTGACCTAGGGTGTGGTTACTTGGTGTTTTGGATATTAAGATGGTCCATAGAGGTGGATTCACTCCACGTTAACTAAAGGTAGAGATTCCAAGCCTATCCCTGCTCCTTCAAGAATATGACAGGAAGTTTGACCCATGGAGCGGCTGCCTACAGGATGCTTGGTCTAAGGTGTGGTCATTACATGTCCTGCTTACAACAGAATATTTAACTAAAGGATATAATTGCTTTATATTTCAAGTACTGAAGCAAGTAATTGTGCTGTTTGTCCTTTGTGTCTTCTCCTCTTGGGTTGGGGTGTATAAGCATATGGAAAATAAACCTGAGCATATCCAGTATTTACTGAATAGCCCTCTGGGTTCTACTCTATGTCGCTGTACTTCTTTTGTATCTTTGTTCATCCTACCTAATTTTTCTAATCTACATGCCCCTGCCCTGGAATGTGTAAACCCCATAAAGGCTGGACCCTGATAGATGTCACCCCCAATGTGTGGCTACGACAATGGGGGCCATTTTCGTTCAAACTACCATAGCCTCATCACAGGAAACCTGACCCTAGCCCACTTCATGTCACTGCATGGGCGCTCTAGAGACTGTAGCTGGAGCCTTCATGACCCTCTAGCATGCACTGTGCAGCCTAGAAAACCTACACCGTGTGGATGCCGCCAAGTTCTGCTGCTGTCTCCCAGTGGAGTCTGGCCCTCTCTACTGCAGCGGTAGTGGCTTCTGTTTGCCTCAGCAGCTACTGAGGAAACTCTTCCAGGAAGCTGGTTTTGAGCAGAGAACCCCTTTCCCACGTTCAGTTCTGGATATCTTCTTTCAAGTAAGTTTCCTTTTCCCCAAATGATAAATTAGTACCTTTAGCAATTAATAAATAAGGTCACATCTTCCGAGGACCTTTTCTGCTGTGTCAGTGAAGAATGTGGGCTAACACCTTACACAATTGGCCTGTTGTCATACCAGCTCTGTGTCCAGTTTTAGAGTCCCTCTTGATGCCATCCTTACCAATCTCGCCACTTCTCATCTCTCTCTGCCCCACTTGCTGCTCTGTCTCTCTGCGGCCCTGGGTAAGAGCAATGAACAGAGACCACCCCATAGGCTGAACGCTCTCCTGTCTAGAATTTCCTCCTCCAAACGTTACTCTTGTATTCGGCCTCACTCAAGTTCTCAGGACATGGGCAAAATGAAACAATGTTATTTGCCAGAAAATAATCCAAATAGCCCCTAGCCCAGTTTTTGATTGAGCCATTGCTTCTTGCTCAAACCTCACGAGCTAGACCTCCTCTCTTTGTATTTATGTTTGCCTTGCGGTCTTCCAAACTCCCACCAGAGTGACCCATTAGACTCCGGTTCCAGCCTTCTAGGGCTTCTCTGGCCTCCACGTTCCTTCTATTAGCCAGTTCTAATGGCCCAAGATCAACACAGCCAGGTTAATGTTAGCAACAGCCCAGGCTTGAACTCACTTTTCCATCCTAGTATGTTTTACTGGTGCTATGTCAACATCCCTGACACACATGAGTTAAGGAAGGTTTGTGTGGGTTCATGTGCTGGGAGTGTGTCCCATTGTGGCAGGAAAGGCCTGGGGCAGGGATGGGAGGCACCTGGTCACACTGCATTCAGTCAGGAAGCAGAAGTGAGTGCTAGTGTCCCGTTCAGTCTGGGACCCCAGTCTCTGGAATGGTGCAATGTTCCAGTTGACTGCCACTGCGAGCATCTTCACAAACGCTCCTAGAGGTGTGTCTTCTAGGTGATTCTAAATCACATCAAGGTGACTGTCAAAAATTTACCCCCACACTATATAGTCAAGACTGTAGACAGACTATTGGCATAGAGCCACACAAAAGCTCTTACACAAATGGTCATACAAAATATTATTTGAAACAGTCCAAAACCAAAGCAGCTCAAATGTCTATGAGGTGGCGGCTGGATGAACACACATGGACCTATCTATATAAGAGAATGTTATTTGTCAATAAAAATGGGAGAAGTCCTGACACAGCCTGTAACTTAAATGAATCTTGAAAATGCCATACCTAGTGAAAAAAAAAGATAGAAAATGCTACTCATGCATACGCAACATGAAGAATGGGCAAATCCACAGAGAGATGAAGTAACCTGGTGCTTGTGGAGGACGAGGGCTCAAAAGGTGTGGAGTGATTCATAATCATTTTTATGTCAGAAAATACCATAAAGACAGTGATGATGATTATAACTTTATGGATATATAATAAGCCATTGAACTTGATAGTTAAAATTTTTTAAAGTCTGAAAGAGCTACATTTGTTTCACAAGTGATATTAACTTATCAGTGCTTCCATGGCAAAGGAATAAAATGAATCCTTGAAGAGAGTCTGGGAAGCAGGACTACACACAGATTCCATCAGGAGTTGGCTCGTCTGTGTCTTCTGTTTACTCACCTGCAGGAAAACGAGGTGGCTTTCACAGTGCTCTACAGAGTCCAAAGGTTCCTTCTTCTTCCCTGGGCAACACCCTTAGCATCCAGCTAGTCTTCCTCATGCCAACTGCAAAGAGTGCCAGGAGGAAAGGGGAAAATGAGCAGATCTTTCTTGGCCCATCTGTACCACTTGGTCCTGAAAACCACACTGCCTGCTCCCCAGGAAGCCTCTGTGAGTCTGAGCTGGAATTTACAGCTGCTGTGCTCTCTGCTCAGCTATAGACCTGGCTGAATGGCCCAGCAGAGGACCTGGCCCCACTGTCCCCCACGCTCACCCACTGAATGGCCCAGCAGAGGTCCTGGCTGCACTGTCCCCCACCCTCACCCATTGAATGGCCCAGCAGAGGTCCTGGCTGCACTGTCCCCCACCCTCACCCATTGAATGGTCCAGCAGAGGTCCTGGCTGCACTGTCCCCCACCCTCACCCATTGAATGGCCCAGCAGAGGACCTGGCTGCCCTGTCCCTCACCCCCACCTATGTCTACCTGCAGGACTGTGTTACTGGACTCTGCCTGCAGCATCGAGTTCGCTATAGCCTCCCCTGTGGCATTTTCAGCACATCTGTCCACATTAAGCATTTCAAAGTCAAGGAAAAAAAACACATTAAGGAGTGAATTTTAAGATTTTGTTAGAAGCCTGGTGGTGGTGGCACATGCCTTTGATCTCAGCACTCAGGAGGCAGAGGCAGGTGGATCTCTGTCTACAGAAAGAGTTCCAGGACAACAACTTCTATGCAGGAAGACCTTGTTCGAAAATTTAAAAAAAAATGAAAACAAAGAAGAAAGCAAACAAAAAAGGGGTTTTTGTTGTTTGTTTGTTTGTTTGTTTGTTTTTGAACGTTGGTGTACTATTTAGTCTTTAACAGAGCAGCTTTAGCAATCCTGTGAAAGGAGTATTTTCCTTGGAGCCTCAGGTAGTTCTAATTTAGCAAGAGCACACAGCCTCAGCAAGAAGGGGTGGGAGGAGCTCCACGGGGTATCTGGAGCACCTCACTCTCCATGCCATCTTGGCTTATGACCCTCAAGTCTTAACCTGCCTACATCTCACCTCTTACTGGTCTGCGATTTCTTCTCAGCTGAAGCCCACAACGTAGACAGTAATCCACGAGTAACAAGAACAAGCCGTATCACACATTTTACCACTCCCAGAGGAAGACATGTTAAAGAAAGAGATCCCCTTTATCTTTGGGGAAACTGAGTCTCAGAAAGATTGAATGAGTTGACCAGGGCTGTAGGATGAGGACTCAAATCTGAACTTCTAAATCAAATCCCAGTGTTACTTATAAACTTCAGCTTTCCAGAAATTTTGGCGCTCTCAAGCCTGGGACAAAGGCTGAGGTATACATTAACATATCAAAGTGCCTGCTGCCCACCAGGTTCTCACATCTCTCAGTCCCTACCTGTTACAGGGCCCTCTTGTCTGGCATACCCCACCCTCTGCCCTAAACTTCTCCAACCCTAGGGCTGGGCTGCCCTTCCTCCAAAGGCTTTTTGCAGGTGGATTTTTCTGTTCCTCCTGCCAACTCTCAAATTATGATATAGAGACTTATTATTAATTATGAAAGCTTGGCCGAAAGCGTAAGCCCGTTCCTAACTAGCTCTTATAATTTAAATTAACTCATATTTATATTGAGCTGCATTCTACCACGTGGTTTTTACCACTATACCATTGTGTGTGTTTGACTCATTCCACATCTGTCTGGCTTTTCTGTCCTTCTTCCCAGCAATCTCTCCCCCCTGCCCCCCCCATCCTGTTTAGCTATTGGCTGTTTAGCTTTGTATTAAACCAATCACAGTGACATATATTCACACAGTATAAAGGAATATTCCGCAACAGCTTTTCCCTAGATAATCAAGCTGTTTTGGTTAACCTGGCCTCTTGATCTCCAGGTCTCCTCATCCTCTTTCTCCTGGCTCCCCTCCCCTCCTCTCCTCACATGGCATGGTTCAGGGTCAGGGCCCCTCTAGACTCTCCCAGACATCTCTGCTACTGGCTATATTCTCCATTTTATTCACAATAAACTTACTTCTCTACCATACAAAGGAACAGTCATACCCTTTCTTTTTTTTCATTTCATTTATATATTTTTTTCATTTATCTGCTGTTGAAACCTAGGACTGTTGACTGAGTTTACTCTGTCCTGCCCGGTTCCCACAGTCATTAAGTCCCAGAGAAATTACACAGAGGTCGACATTAATTATAAACTGATTGGCCTAGTATCTCAAGCTTTTTATTAACTCTTATAACATATATTAGTCCATAATTCTTGTCTGTGTTAGCCATGTGGCTTAGTACCTTATTGGGCGAAGCAGTTACATCTTGTGTCCTCTGCATCTGGGTCATGACTGCAGAATGTGCTTCCCTCTTCCCAGCATTCACGTTGCTCCACCTCTACTTCCTGCCTGTTTGTCCTGCCTATACTTCCTGCCTGGCTACTGGCCAATCAGCATTTTATAAAAAATAATGCAAGTGACAGGATAAAAGCCTATTGTCCCACAGCACTCCCCCCTTAAAAAAAACAAACAAGAACTCTGAATCTAATATCCTTTGTTTAGCTTTTCTCCTGACCATTATCCATAACAACTTGTAACCAACATTCTAAACAAAGGAAAATATCCATAGTCCATTTTGGGGGAATGTGGGCATAGTTTACAAAGCTACTTCCTGCTGATTGAAGTAATCTTATGGGGACCTAAAGAAAATTTAGAATTATGATCAAGTCATGACTGGAGTATCCTGTGAGGCTTGATTATCTCAGGCAGCTGTCTTTGAACTGTTCTGAATGCATAGCTCAGACATCTGGGTCATTCCTCCTATCAGAGATTTCTCAGGGAGTCTTCCTTGGTCAACCCTGATTTTTCTTAATGCAGAATGAATCCACAGTCCCTCATTTCCTGTGGAAAATAAAAGCAAAACCTCTTCTCCAACGTAATCTATCTTTTGACTTAAAATTTAAAGTCAAAGCATTTTCAATATACATATATTGGATTAATCCAGCAGCATTTATAATCAAATGTCTTTTAGCAGCTTTTTCTCCTTCCTCAGCATTCAAACAATTCAAAGAGAACATAACAATATACTGTATCCATATTCTCTGTGTGTTTTCTATCTTTACAGGACTTTATTTTAAACTCTATTTCTTTTATTTTTATTTTTGATTTTTAGCTAATAGAGACTAAGTTTCTCTGTTTATCTTTGGCTGTTCTGGAACTTACACTGTAGACCAGGCTGTCCTTGAACTCACAGAGATCTGCCTACCTCTGCTTCCCAAGTGCTGGGATTAAAGTTGTGCACCACCACATCCAACTACTCTCTTTCTTTTTATTTTAAGGACTTTCTCCTTTTTTTCCTTTTTCTTTCAAGCCTACGTATATTTTTAAACACACTGTAAACCACTCAGAGGTTTTCTTCATCTAAACCTATTTTTACTGTATATCTCTCTTTTTCTGATCACATCAGTCTTTAATTTGCTAAACAATATGGCTAGGATTAAAGTTGTGGTTTTAATGGCTGGATCCACCCCATCTCTTAGCTTTCTGAGAATCCAGCTTCAAGGTGAAGGTACTGGCCAGAGCCATGTTTTTTTGCCACAATTGTATGGCATTTCAAGGTTCATGCTGCCACGAAGAAGCATGCTGTAGGCTATTCATAAATACCAATTAATGTTTTGTGGCAGAACCTCTTCAAAGGGCTTCAAACTTTTTGCAGCAGTCAGGAAACCTCTGTAAAAATGAGACACATTTGCCTCTAACAAACAGAGCCCACCTGAGAAAATGCTGCTATCAATAAGCCATGCTTAACTCTATTCTTTTCTGTCTAGAATCACTTCCCAAGCACTCTCAGGCTTTATGTGGATACAGTTGTCCATACCAGTTCCTTTTTTATTTCTTGGTTTCCTTCAAAACCCTCCATCCCTTTTGTATGGTACTTTAATAAGTACTATTTTGTAAATTAATTCATTTTCTGTATTTTAGCTTCATAGATCAAGCATAGAATACAGGAATTGCACAGAAAACAGATCTTGAATGTCATTTGAACTACCTTTGATGTGTTTGACTGTGGAAAGCATTCATTTTCTCATGTACACGATTTGCTGTAAAATGTGTATTTTTACTTGTTCTACACACATATACACACACATACACACACTCATTACTAGTCTTAAAAGACCATTGTGTTTACCGGTTTTATGTAAACTTGACATAAGATCAAGTCATCAGAGACAAAGAAGCCTCATGCCTCCATGAGGTTCAGCAGTAGAACATTTTCTTAGTGATCAACAGTGGAGGGCGGGAGGGCTCAGACTATTATTGCCTAGATTGGTAGAAAGCAGGTTGAGCAAGCCAAGCCATGAGCACCCATGAGCAACCATGAGCAGCAAGCCAGTAAGCAGCACCCCTCCATGGCATACAATGCATCAGCTCCTGCCCCCAGGTTCCTGCCCTGTTTGAGTTCCTGTCCTGACTTCCTTCAGTGACAGACTATGATGTGAAAGTGTTTTGGTCATAGTGTTCCATCACAGCAACAGAAACTAAGCCAGCATCCTTCAGTGAGCCTCACCATCTAGAACCTCCATCTGTGCATCAAATCTCCTCCTTGGTCCTGGCCCTATATGTGACTTCTGACCCACACAGAATTGGTCAGGGCACAGGAAGTTGCCTGCGGTGCAGCCTTCTTTGTTTTCTATCCCTTTCTGAAGCTGACCAGAACCTAAGGATGTTATCTCTGATAATTTGGGCTTCCCCACTCTCCATCCAAAATCCCACACCCTGCCATGAGGCTGCCTGCTGCCTTGAGTCAGACCTCCACACTGGTAACTCAAACAGCAAGGTCTTTTTCTTCCTGTCTTCCATTTTCTTCTTCTAAGCAGCTGCTGAGATTTACAGCTCACCTGCCCTGGGGTGCTTTTCTTCTGCAAGGCAATAAACTTGTCTTAGAATTTAAAAGATAATTGGTAGAAGTGACTCCATGACTTCTTAGGTCTGACTAAAGGAGACCCTGCAGCTTCGCCCTGGGCCTTTGGATCCTTGACTGTGGGGAAGAAAGCAGGCACTGAAGAAACCCCACTACTCTGAGATTGCTGTGGCATTAGTTGCTTCCTCATCTCTGAGACTAACTGCCTGACAGGAAGTTTGGGGGAGAAGGATTAATTTGGAACCATGATTTGAAGATCTAGTCCATTGAGGTAGAGAATGCATGGTGGCAGGAAATCTTCAGAGCTGTAGCGTGGGCATTTGCTCACACATACGTGGATCAGGAGGCAGCGAGGGCAGACAGGAAGAGGAACTGGACTGAAAACCATCAAAACTCACCTCCAGAAATCAATAAGGCCACTTCCTAAATGTTCCAACAGCCTGTCAAAATAGTGCCTGGGGCACATCCAGACAAAGGAACCTGTGGGGACTTTCACATTCGAACTGAGGAAACTCAGAATGGCCCCTGAAGACCAGTAGAGAAGAAAGCTACTAAGAAAAGGCTCTGATACTCTGTGCTCAGTTAGACTCGAGCGAAAGGCTATGTAGACACCAGGTACCAATGGAGCTACCACAGACCTCTGGCCATTTTTGCATACCCAATACCTCAAACTTTGAAAGAGGACTTCTCATCTAAGCCCAGTTAGCTGGGGCCCATGAGAAATAAGAAGTCTCTGTTTAAAGCCCTGAGTTCTGTGGTGCATTAAACAACAGTCGGTAGGGAGAAGTCATGCCGATGACAGCCACAGCCTCCGTCTCACCGGACAGAAAAGCTGTGAAGACTGTATGCGGTGGTGGATTCAACCACACAGCAGGAAGTCCCGGAAATGCAGAGACGAGCGTTGCTCAATTTCACTGCACACCTTACTGAAGTCCTGCTGACGGCTAACTCACGCATTTGTTCCAAAATGCATATTCTTAAATTCTGAAAACAAAGCAAGTATTTGCCTGTGGAAGGTGGCCTACATGAGCCAAAAGCCCTAAGGATTTCTGGTCTCCCTCCCTTTTGCTCTGAGTCTTTTTTTTTTCTAATTTCTTTGTATCTGGCTTGTTCGGCTGGTTTCAGCCCACTCTAGTTTCACCCAGGCTAGGATCCTATCTGCTGTGTTTAGTGTGCTCCTTTGATCTGCCAATATAAACCACTTAAAATTAATTACCACACACAGACACACTAGCTGCCTGTTGGCAGAAACTGCCTCTCTCTGTCTTGCTCTCTCCTTCCAAACAGCAAGTGAATTTTCCTAATAAAGATGTCTATTAAACAAGGGACCCAAAGCTCTTACTCTAGAATATTTTAACCTTAATGCACTGTACACAGCCATGCTCCTATTCTTCTCAGTACATGCAAAAATATATTCTCAGATTTGCCCTGATTACATATCCAGTCGAGCTGAAGATGGGGAGGACACCAAGGCTCCAGATCGGTGGTGATGAAGCTGTACTATGTAGTATGTATTTCGTTGAATCAGAAAGCGTTTAACATTTAAAAGTATTTTATTTTTAATAGTGTGCATATCTGTGTCTATGTGGGGATGTGTGACCATGTGTCTATGTGCATACGTGTCTATGTGTCTGCGTGCATATATGTGCAGTGCCTTAGGAAGTCAGAGATGTCAGATCCCCTGGAGCTGGGGTTCTGATGGTTGTGAGCCTTGCTGAGTTGCACAGAAAAGAACTTGGAACATACTCTACATACTCTTAACCACCGGGCCATTGCTTCAGCCCAAGACTTTTGTCTTTTGAGGCAGGATCTCCCTCTAACTATCCTGGTCCTTCCTATGTGGACCAGGGTGGCCTCACTGTGTCAGACTCCAGGTGCTGAGATTCTGAGCCTGAAGCCCCTCACCTGGCCAGTCAGGAAGAATTTCGTACAGGATACTGGGCAGCCAGATGAATTGGCTCTAGCCATCACTATACTTTTAGGACAGTTTCCCGTCTGAATCTCAAATCTGGCCAAAAGAAATCCAAGACTGGAATTTGCAAGCCTGTCTCAGCAAAGTAAAGTGACTTCTTTCAGAGTTCCCAGCTCACAATCAGGAAATAATTCTGTGACACACATGGCTTATGTCAGTCAAGAAAGCAAGTTCTGATGAACTAAGTGAAATAACAGAAACACGTATGCATAAGACGGGATAGGACTTTTTGCTTCTTAAGCAGGATTGTTATGATGTCCTTTGTGCTCCGCGTGTTCATCCGTGGGATGGTTATATATGTGGTTGGGGATTTAGATACTTCAGATAAACACACACATTCCAGCAACAAATACCTTATAATTAAGCACATTCTTTTTGGTACACAATGTGTAGATAAACTTTCTAAGTGGGAAGAAGATTTTATAATGATAAGTAGCCTTCTTCGAGCTCAGGCGTATTAATCATCAAGTAAGAAGACAAAACAAAATAAAGAGCTAAACTTTATGCATTGGTCAGTGTTTAGAACTGCAGAATTATCTGCAGGCTATGAACATGAGTTTTCTGTTCTGCTGCTGGGAATGTCATGCCCATGTTGAGCAGGACTTGCTCACATGCTTTCTTCAGACAGCTGGACTCAGGCCATCCGCACCTGCCTGCTCGGGCTTAGGTAGCTGGCATGCTCACAGAGGAAGGCTTTGGCTGTGTTCGAGGACTAGTAGTTTCAAGCCTGAAGGAGGACAAGCACATGGATGGGGAAAACCCAGCCCATAAAATCTGTTACGTAAAATCCCTAAGGGTGAGAAGAGCAAGAAAAAGAAATTAGCATGGAATAAAAATGTGCCTTTAGCTGCACGAGATCAACATGAGGAAGCCAAAGGCATCTCGTCGAGAAAGTCCACGTTTGGATGAAGCTGTTTCATTTTGGAAGCTTCAGACTAGAGGAACCTGCAGCGAACTGCATTATAAGGTTATGTGGACAGTTGATGGGAGTGGAGTCAGTGCTCGAATATTTATGGCATCGTAATTAGGATGCTCCTCCCTGTTTCAGCCCTGCTGGTAAGATAAGATCCAGTCCTGCAAAAAGAGAGGACGAGTGTCTTTCAAGGACACATTGGCCTTGCTGTCTTTTCACAATTGGCTTTATTTTATTTTTAAGTTTTAGATATATTTTATTAATTCTTTCAGAATTTCTTTTTATTCCTTTTATTGAAAATAGTTTTTTTTCCTCACACAATAAATCCTGATTACAGTCCCCCCCCCACCCAGTTCCTTTCCCCTCCCACCCAGATCCATGCACCTTCTCTCTCTCATTTTCCAAGGAGTAAGAATAAAACAAGAGTTTACACATCAGGACAGGACAGAACAGACAGAAGGAAAAGAGGCCAGGAAAAAGCACAAGAAACAGATAAAGACATAGAGACTCACTCACTTACACTCCTGGAAATCTCCATAAACACTAAACTAGAAGCCATAATAAATGTACAAAGGACAAAGAGAGAAAAGTTATAAATACTTTAAAAATTAAATTGAAATTTTTTGAAAAAGTCCTGAGGTACCATTATGAGACAAGGAACCTCCAGAGATGTCTTGGGTTTGTCGTCTGTTGGTCATCTGCTGGGCGTGTTGCCTAACCTAGAGAGTTGTTTCCCAGTGAGACTCCCTTGGAGAAATTAAATTTTCCTTTGAGGGTGGTTGTCATCTGGAGATAGTTTCTGGGCATGTGTCTGCTTCTTTTAGCTCTGAGACCCATCTTGTGCAGACCCGTGCAGGCCCAGGGTATGCTGCCCTGGTCTCCTAGTTCGTAGGTGCACTAATCTGCTTGATTTAAGAGACTTTCTTTATGGTGTCCTCCATCTCCTCCTGCTCTTACGCTCATCCCTAAATAATCATTTAGGGTTGAGTATTTCAACGCCTCTCACTCTGTGTATTTTTTGACTGTGGGTCTCTGGATTTTTTTCCCATCTGCCGTAGGAGGAAGCTTTTCTGATGATTGATGGCTGAGCAATGTGCAGATCTATGAGGAAAGCAGAATGCATTAGTATTCTTTTTCTATGTTCTTTTAGTGTAATAGTAGTCTTTGGTTTTGCCCTAAGTCTTAGGTTCTTGGTCATCCAGATGGTGTCAGGTATGAGTTCCATCTTGAGGACTGGGCCTTAAGTCAAATCAGATACTGGTTGGTTACTCTCACAAGCTTTGTGCCACCATTGCACTAGTATATCCTGCAGATGGATCGCCTTTGGAGAGCAAAGGGTTTCTAAATGGGCTGGTATAGTGTCCTATACCAAAGATGCTAGAATACAAGGGTGAGGGCTCTATGTAGGCACAGGCTTGACTTCTCCATGTCCAATGAGCCGAGTAGGTGTTTTCTTCAGCAATAGGACTTCGCTGTCAGTTTATGGAGAGCAACCTATAGTCTTGGCAACAACCTGGGCTGTTTTGGGGGTTCTCGGAGGATCTCTTTAGCCAACAACTCAATTATATATAACCCAATCCTAGTATTGGAAGCTTCATTTGGTGACAAGAGATGTCCAGTTGGAGCTTTTGTCTCTCCTGTTATTTGATGGTTTCATTTGGATCAACTTCATATACGTGAATACTTTAGGAAGTTTCTACTGTATTAGCTGTCCATAGTAGCCTTCAAATGGCCCTTAATTTTAGCTGTCTCTTCCCATATTTCCTATCTCATCCTCCTCCCCACTTGATTCTCCCTTTGCAGTACCCCTCTCTCCATCCATTACTATCCATTCTATTTCCCTTTCCTAGAGAGGTCTATATGCTCACCCCCAGTCTATACCTAATCTCTGTGGTTCTATGGATTGTAGGTTGGTTATCATTGACTTAACAGCTAGTGTTCACATAAAAGTGAATGCATGTCATATTTGTCTTTCTAGGTCTGAAACACTTAAGATGATTTTTTCTCATTCCAGCCATTTACCTGTGAATTTCACAATTTCATTTTTAAATATGATTTATTTTCAATGTGATAAAGAAAACCATCTATTCGTCTGTTGAGGAACATCTAGGTTGTTTCAAACTTCTGGCTACTAAGACTAGAGAAGTAATGAACATGGTTGAGTAAGTGTCTCTGTGAGACATCATTTATGTACACGCCCAAGAGGTATAGCCGGATCTGGAGGCAGCTTGATTTTCATCTTCCTGAGGAACCACCACACTGATTTCCATAGTGGTTGTTCAAGTTTGCACTCCCACCAACAATGGAGGAGTGCTTCCTTCAGGCCTTATCCTCACTAGCACGAGCTGTCACTTGTGGTTTTTGATCGTTGCTGTTCTGACCTGTGTAAGATGAAACCTCAAAGTTGTTGTGATTTGCATTTCTCAGATGACTAAGAATGTTGAACATTTCCTTAAGTGTCTTTTAGCCCTTTGAGATTCCTCTGTTGAGAGTTCTCTGTTTAGGTCTGTACTTCATTTTTTAAAATTGGGTTATTTGTTTAGCTTGATATCTAGCTCTTTTGAGTTTTTTTTATTATTATTTTGGATATTAGCCCCATATCAGTTGTGTAGTTGGTTAAAATCTTTTCCCATTCTGGGGGCTGGTACTTTTTCCAAGTGATGGTTTCCTTTGCTGTACAGAAGCTTCTCGGTTTCATGAGGTCCCATTTATTAACTGTTGATCTTAGTACCTGTGTTCTGTTCAGAAATTCTTTTCCTGTGCCATTGAGTTCAGTATTTTGGAACTCTTTGGATTCTTCAACATGTAGCTATTCAGTTTGATCAGCACATCTGTTGAAGATGTTATCTTTTTTCCTGTGTTTATTTCTGGCTTGAATATATAAAAAAATTTCAGGTGTTCATAGGTGTGTGGGGTTATGTGAGAGTATTCAGTTCGACTCCATTGGCCAAATATGTTTGTTTTGTTCCAATACCATGTGGTTTTTATTCCTGTAATCTATTGTACAACTCAAGGTGGGGAGTGGGGATGATGGTACCTCCAGCATTTCTTTTATTACTCAGGATATTTTTAGCTATCCCGGTGTGTGTGTGTGTGTGTGTGTGTGTGTGTGTGTGTGTGTGTGTGTGTGTCCATATGTTCTTTCAATATCTGTGAAGAATTGTGTTGGGATTTTGATGAGGATTGCCTTGAATCTGTAGCTTGTTTGTGGTAAGATGGTGATTTTTACTGTATTCATCCTATTGATTGACGAGCATGAAGAAGTCTTTCAATCTTCTGACATATTTTCCAATTTTTTTTTATCTTAAAGGTTTTATCATACAAGTCTTTAACTTGGTTGGTTAGAGTTTCACCAAGATATTTTATATTTTTTACGAATATTTTGAAAGTTATTGTTTCCCTGATTTCTCAATGCAAACTGTCAATTTTTTTATAGGAAAGCTACTGATTTTTTGAGAGTTGGTTTTGTTCCAGCTACTTGGCTCAAAGTGTTTATCAGCTGTAGGAGTTTTCTGGTGGAATTTTTAGGGTCACTTATGTATAATATCATAATCTTCAAAAGAGCATACTTTGACTTCTTTCTTTCTTATTTGTATCCTCTTGATCCCCTTCACTTAACTTATTAGTCTAGCTGGACATTGAGTACTATACTGAATAGCTATGTAGAGAGTGGACAGCATTGTCTTGTTCCTGATTTTAGTGGAATTTCTTTGAGTTTCTCTCCATTTAAGTTGATGTTGGCTGTTGACTTGCTGAAAATTGCCTTTATTATGTTTTGGTATGTCCCTTGTATCCCTAATCTCTCCAGGACTTTTATCATGAAAGGGCCCTGGATTTTGTCAAATTCATTTTCTGTATTTAATAAAATGATCATGTAGGTTTTTTTTGTCTTTCAGTTTTTTGTGGTGGTTTCCATTTATAGCTTTTCATATGTTGGAACATCCCTGCATCTCTAGGATGAAGCTGACTTGATCACAGTGGGTGATCTTTTCAATGTGTTTTTAGATTCAGTTTGTAAGTATTTTATTAGGAAATTTTGCATTTATGTTCAAAAGGGAAATTTGTCTCAATTCTCTTTTTTGGGTCTTTATGTAGTTTGGGTATCAGGGTAACTATGGCCTTATAAAATGAATTGGGCATTGTTCCTTCTGTTTCTATTTTGTGTAATATAAGGGGTATTGACATTAACTTTTCTTTAAAAGTCTGGTAGAATTCTGCACTAAAACCAACTGGACCTGGGCTCCTTTAAGAAGCCATACAAACTCTGTTCTTTCATCCTGTCTTAGTTTCCTCTCTGCTGTTATGATAAAATACTCACATAAGAAGAACAGAAGGGGGGCTGGAGAGATGGCTCAGAGGTTAAGAGCATTGCCTGTTCTTTCAAAGGTCCTGAGTTCAATTCCCAGCAACCACATGGTGGCTCACAACCATCTGTAATGAGGTCTGGTCTTCTGGCCTTCAGGCATACATACAGACAGAATATTATATACATAATAAATAAATAAATAAATATTTTTTTAAAAAAAGAAGAACAGAAGGGAGAAGAATTCTTTTGAGCACACTCTTCAAGGCACACAGTCCAACAGCGCATGGAAGTCAGCACATCACCAGCCTGAAGCGGCCGGTCACACTGAGCCAAGAATCAGAAGGGAGCGGAGAATGTGCGCTAGTGTTGGCCTTGCTCTTTGTAACTCATGCAATCCAAGATTCTTGCCTAGGGAGTCGTGTGCATTGCTCCATGTTTAAATGCTTGTAGTTCATGAAGAGTTTGCTCTGAGAATGAAGTGAGCAGTGATAGTGCTTATTATATAAGACATCAAGAAAAAAAGTCATAGTAGACTTGGTGCCAAGGAGAAGAACACATACATACAATTCTTATTTTAAAACTTTTCTTGTGTAGCTCAGGCTGGCCTCAAACTCATGATCCTTCTGCC
Source organism: Microtus ochrogaster (assembly GCF_000317375.1). Taxonomy (NCBI): domain Eukaryota; kingdom Metazoa; phylum Chordata; class Mammalia; order Rodentia; family Cricetidae; genus Microtus; species Microtus ochrogaster. The sequence continues at coordinate 90,983,955 of NC_022009.1, read as the reverse complement.
TCTACTTCCTTCAGCAAATCCAACTGGTCTGTGCGAGCAAAACCAAACATGACCAGCAAAAAAAAAGGCAGCAAAATGATTTCTAATGAGAGTCTATTCTTGTAAACCAGAGAGCCTTGCATAGTTGTCATCAGAGAGGCTTCATCCAGCAACTGATGGGGGCAGACGAAAATATCTACAACAGAGCATTAGGTAGAGTTCTGGGAATCCCTTGGAAGAAAGAGAGGAAGAATTCTAGGAGCCAGAGGGGTCAAGGACACAATAAGAACATGGCACATAGAATCAACTAAGAAGGCCCATGGAGTCTCACAGAGGCTGAAGCAATAATCAGGGAGTCTGTATGCATCTGACCTAGGTACTCTGCACATACGTTATGGTTGTGTAGCTTATTGCCATTTGACAGTGGCAGTGTGTGTGTGGGGGGGGAGTCTCTGACCTTTTTTTTTTTTTTTTTACTGCTCTTGAGACCCTTTTCCTCCTACTGTGTTGCCAAACCCAGCCTTGATATGAGGGCATGTGCCTAGTCTTATTGTAACTTGTTACACCATCTTTGACTGATATTCCTGGTGGGTCTGTGTTTTTCTGAAGGGGAATGGAGGAGGAGTGGATCTGGGAAAGAGGAGAGGGGAGGGACTGGGAAGTGAGGAGTGAGGGGAAACTGCAGTCAGGATGTAATACATGAGACAAGAATAAGGAAAAGAGAAAAGAAAAGAATAAAACTGGTTGTTGTATAATCCATTAAAAATGTATTGTGTATGGCACATGGATGTGCAAGTGTGCTCACCTGTGTGTGTGTATACATGTATGTGCAGATGTGTTCACTTGTGCACGTGTGTGTACATGTTTATGTGCAGATGTGCTCACCTGTGTGTGTATGTACACATGTATGTGCAGATGCGCTCACCTGTGTGATATGCACATATATGTGCAGATGTGCTCACCTGCGTGTGTATGTACACATGCATGTGCAGATGTGCTCACCTGCGTGTGTATGTACACATGTATGTGCAGATGTGCTCACCTGTGTGTATGTACACATGTATGTGCAGATGTGCTCACCTGTGTGTGTATGTACACATG
>NC_022009.1:90974781-90982775 GCF_000317375.1 Microtus ochrogaster | reverse complement strand
TGGAGGCCAGAAGTCAATGTCAGTTGGTGTCTTCCTCTGTCATTCAGACAGGGACTCTCCCTGAACCCAGAGCTCACATTTCAGCTAGCCTGGTTAGCCTTCAAGTTGCCAAGATCTGTCTCCTCCTGACTGCTTTGGGGTTACAGATACCGGCCACTGCACCCAGGGTTACATTGGTTCTGAACATGCAAACTCAAATTGTTTTTACGCATGAAGCATCTTCTTACGTGCTTTTACACATTGAGTACAGGAAATGTCTGTAGTGGGACACAAGCATGTGGTGTGGAGCTGGACAGAACTGTGAAATGACTGAGAAATCAGGAGCTGGGGGCACAGGTCAGGTGTCAGGTCAGCATTCACAATGACCTGGGTTCTCTTCCCAGAATTCCATAGGCTGTGACTGAGCAAGCCTGTAATGCAGGCACCTGAGAGGTAGGGAAATGAGCATAAAGTGCACGGTTATCCTCAGCTTTACAGTCTGGTTAGGGGCCAGCCTGGGCTACGTGTGGTCCTATCTTTTAAAAAATGAGTAAGGAGGCTGGGGTGCTTCTCAGAGGAAAATATGGTGCCAGAGGAAGAAAATAATTGGGAAGGAGAATTGATAGATGGGAGCCAAGACTCTTCCAAAGCCATTGCTACCACAAGTGTCGCTATAGGCCGACTCATTCTTTGTAATGATGTTTTCAGTGTGTGTGTGTGTGTGTTTGTGTGTTTGTGTATTCGTGTGTGTGTGTATAGGTGCCTGAGGATACAGAAGACAGCATTCTATCCTCTGAGCTGAAGTTGCAGGTGGTTGTGAGCACCCAACATGGAAACTGGGAACCAGACTTGGGTCCTCTTCAAAAGCAGCACACACTCTTAACCAGCCCATAATATGTATTCTTTATTAGAATAAATGCCCTGATTTGGTGTCTTCAAAACACTCCTGCTGGCCCGGTTTTATCATGGTAAATATGATTGGTAGGAGATTCTGTGAGAGGAGAAAAGAGGAAGACTGTTGACCAAGATTGTAGTGGTCCCTGAATATGGCGAAGAGGTCCTTAAAGTACTGTGTAATGGGAAATTCCAGCACCTACTGGACCTGAGGGGCATGAGTTGAGGTTTCATCCACAAATAGGATGAGTGAGAAGGCGGAGAGGTGGGGCAGCACCAAGGGAGCAGCAGCTAGGGCCTGAGAAACAGAAGGGATGAGTAAGAAAAGAGAGGTGTTGAACATGAAGGGTTAACTGTGTGAGTGTGAGTGAGTGTGTGTGTTTACTGGATGTATAGAAAAGAATGGAATTGCAAACGAGACTAAGATTAGATTCTAGTGCGTGTTCACCTTTATCTAGGTAACAGCAGGAAGGCAAGGGTTTGGCGAGCAAAATCCATTCCGCTCCATGTGTTCTAGTTTCGAGCTGATGAGAGTTATTACATAGAAAGGCTTCAAGTGAGTAAGGGAGCTCATGGCTGGAGGTGGGGACACAGCAGAGGTCCTGACCAAGGTGACACCAATAAAGTAGAAGGTGGTTAGATGACCGAGGCGGTGTGGAGACAAAGTGGCTAGCACTCATGGAGGAAGCTTGAGTCCACACTTTGCCCTTCCACAGCCCACACGCTCCGCTAACCTCCACAGGCCTCAGGTCCACCCATTCAAACCGGGTAGCTGATGACAGTGCAGGCAGTCGTGTCTCATACAGACAGAGACTTGAACTAAGAAGCTCCGTCAACAAATTAGTGTAAAAATGGTCAAGTGAATATCCCAACAGCCTCTAAAATATAAAAGTCACTAGACTAGTGCACTAACTAGTTGTCCTCATTACCCACATCAAAAACTATCTGGAGACAGCTCGTAGCTAGAGGGCACAGCCCACCATGCTGCAGAAGCCTCGTCAGTAGGAATGTGAGGCCGCAGAACACATTGTCTGGAGTCAGAAACCAGAAACAGACCGGTGCCGTACGCAGCTCACTCTTCCTTTCATTTGGCTTGGATCCCAGCCCATGAAATGGAGCCACACACAGTCAGGTGGGTCTTCCTTCGTCATTAATTAACATGATCTAAGAATGCCTCCCAGACCTATCCAGAGGTTTATCCCTAAAGTGATTCTAGATCCAGTCAAGTTCACGACGTTACCATGACAACTAGCCACCTCCATGGCAGTCTGAGGGTAGGAAGGAGGTTTTCTCAGAGTGTGAACTCCAAGTGTGCACGACCAGTATCTCCTCAGTACTACAGACTCCATGTGTATGGTAGCTCCAAGTCAATGCTGAAGAGCCTTTATGATTCTTCTTGGATGGGACAAGGTGCTAGGAATTTTGAGTCCCCTTGCAAGCACATGACCAGCTCAGGTCAGATGAAGGCGATACTCTGTTTTCTTGTTTCAACTATATTGTAAATATCATCCTGTTCTTGTCCTATTTAGTATATTGCACACACCATACTTTTCTTAATCCAGAGGCCATAAGGTCAAGAAGGATGTGATGTGTACTATAAGGAAAATATGAATGCCAGGTAATTGTTTGGGCTGTGTTGCTGTGCTTCCGACGTTAATGCATCAGCAATGTCTTAAACATGCTGCCTTTAAAGAGAGAAACACGGAGTAAGAAGAGATAGCTTAGTTGGAAATGTTTGCACAAGCATGAAGTCCTGAATTGGATCTCCAGGACTCATGTAAAAATGCCAAACATTATGGCATGTGTTTGATAAACCTAGCATAGGGGGAAAGCCAGGTATTGTGGTGTGCATCTATAAACCTAGCATAGGGAGAAGCCAGGCATTGTGGCATGCATCTATAAACCTAGACATTGGGCACAGAGACAGGGGATCCCTGGGCCTGGAATTACAGGCAATTGTGACCCACCCAACATGAACGCTGGGAACCCAACTACTGTCCTCTGCAGGGGCAGCAAGTATTCTTAACCACTCTGCCAACTCATTTGTCCAGCCCCAATTTTTCCTTTTTTATAAAGGCTAAAAAACTGGCAAGGGGAGTGGCACACACCTTTAACACATACTCAGGAAGCAAAGCTAGGCAGATGTTTGTGAGTTCAAGGTCCACCTGGTCTACAGAGCGAGTTCTGGGACAGCCAGAGCTACACAGAGTAACCCTGTCTCGAAGCCCCCGCCCCCCAACAATCCCCACAAAAAGAAATGCAATAAATATTTGTTAAGTGTCAATTAATTAGAACAAATAAAAAGTCTTATAGAGTTTTCCAAATTAAAAGCAAGGAGTATTTGACTAGACTATACTCAGACTCAGAGCAGCCTGCTCAGGGACCAGCAAGTTCCATCTGCTCGGGAGACCGGCTCTTTGCCTGTCCTCCTGAACACTCTTTCAGTACACAGCACTCCAAGGCCAGTATGAGTCACCAGACTGAGCTACTAAGTATGAACTCATTCTCATGAACGTACCTCCCAGTGGGAAAGAATCTAAAATGCCAGAGCATTTGAAACAGGAGAGGAGGGTGCATATAGCCAGTACCAGAACCCCTGTCATACAATTTCTTATGGCTAGAGAGAGTCTCTAGGCAATGAAGATGGTGGATTACTCTCATTATAGCTGACTGAGTGTATCTTCTGGCTTCCTGCCTGTTCCCCTCTTTTCCTTTCTTTCCTACAAGTGTTAAGATCAGACCAGGTGTGAGGCTGGAGAGACGGCTCAGCGGTTAAGAGCACTAACTGCTCTTCCAGAGGACCTGGGTTCAGTTCCTAGAACCCACATGGCAGCTCTCAACTGTCTGTAATTCCACTTCCATGTGATCCAAAACCCTCACACAGACATATGTGCATACAAAATATCAATATGTGTGCACGCACACACACACGGGAGGGTGGAGGTCTTGTAAGGAAGGAAGAAGGCAGTCTGCCTGTGGTTTGGAATGTACTATAGCATATTGAGAACTTGGGTATATATCCAAAGGCTTCTTCAAAGTCAGTCATGCTGGGCATCAGTTATTCATATATTCCATGCTAAACCAGAACAAAATTGATTTTCTACTGAGCTGACCAAGACTACGAGACTGTTTTCCAGTCTGGAAGCTCTCCTAAATTTTTCTCTAGGAGACGACATTCTGCAGCTGTTCCCTCTGAAGCCCAGCTGAGTGTACAGAGGGACCGCTTGCAGTCACCTCGCTGAGATGAAAAACCTCTAAAGGAAAACACATGGACTCAGATGACCAGGCATCCTCGTAAATGACATGAATGAAGCAAAGTGAGAAAGGGAACTTCAGCAATTTCCTGCCCTGCCTGGTGGATGGAGTAAGCATTCAAGCTGTGGTGTCTGAGGAAAAGCGTAGACTTTCCTGGGAGTGTAATCCACAGTATCTGGACTGGACTGAGCAGGATCCACCTTGGGACTGAGTTAATAGACCGAAGTCTTAGAAGCAATGGCATTTGGAAAGAATTTTGTGTAAAATCCTTGGCATCTGTTGACATATTTTGCAAATAAAGAAGGTTCATAATATGCTTTTGCTACACATAGGCACACACATGTACAGACACATGGGCACACATGGTCAGATTCAAGTGCATACACCTAGAGTCCCTTTATTCAAGGATAACAGGTCAGTCACTTCGTATTCTTAGCATTTTCCATTCACTTGTCAACTTCCAATCCTTGCTCAAAAAACTCTAAACTGAAATGCCTGCCCCATGCCCAAGGTTCACCCTGTCCACTGATGCCCAACACCCACCCTGTCCATTGATGCCCAATACCCACCCTGTCCATTGATGTCCAACGTCCACCCTTTCTACTAATGTCCAACACCCACCTTTCCACTGACGCCCAACGTCCACCCTTTCTACTAATGTCCAACACCCACCTTTCCACTGACGCCCAACGTCCACCCTGTCCACTGATGCCCAACGTCTACCCTGTCCACTGATGTCCAACATCCACCCTGTCCACTGATGCCCAACACCCACCCTGTCCAGTGATGCCCAACTCCCACCCTTTCCACTGATGCCCAATGTCCACCCTGTCCACTGACTGAAACTCAGTGCTCAGTTCATGTCTGACCCTTTTTTATCTGACTTCTGTCATTAAAGATGTAAAATTCATTCTTATTACTACACATATTAGTAGTTTGTTCCTGTTTATTTTATTGATTTGTTTGTTTGTTCTTCTCTCATTTAATACATCCCAATTGCTGCTTCCCCTCCTCCCTTCCCAGTCCCCCCATCTTCCTTCTCCCCCAGAACCACTGGTCCTCTGCTTCCCTTCAGAAAAGTGCAGACCTCCCAGGGACATCAACCAAATATGGCCTAACAAGTCCCAGTAAGACTAGGCACATACCCTTCTCTCAAGACTGGATGAGAAAATAGTAATAGTGATAGTAGAAAATTATCCCAAGAGCAGTAAAAAAAAAATCAGAGACACCCCCACTGCTACTATTAAGTGCCCCACAAGAACACCAAGCTACACAACTATAACATATATGCAGAGGGTCGAGATCAGACCTAAACAGGCTCCCCGATTGTCAGTTCAGTATTATGAACCCCTATGAGCCCTGCTTGGTTGATTCTGTGGACCCTGTTCTTGTGCTTTGACCCCTCTGACTCCTAGAACCCTTCCTCCCCCTCTTTCATAAGATTCCCCAAGCTCTGGTGAATGTTTGACTGTGGGTCTCTGCATCTGCTCCTATCAGTTGCTGGATGGCATCTCTCTGATGATTATGTTCTAGTCTTCAAGTATAGAAGAATATCATCAGAAATCTTATTTTTTCCCTGTCCCAGTCCTGTTTGGTCTTAGCTCTCTGGGCTACTCAGCTTCTGAGTCCTGGTCCTCAGGGGTGGGTTCCTTCTCACGGCATGGGTTGGCCACTCCCACAAGTTCTGCACCACATTTACTCCAGCACAGTTCTCAGGGAGGAGAAACTGTAGGGCTAAGGTTCGGTGGCTGGGCTGCTGTTCCATGGCAGCCTTGCCTGCTACAGAAGATGGCCACTGCAGGCTCAGTGCCTCCCCTTACTAGGAGGTTCCACTGGGGTCCTTCTCATAGACTCCAGGAGTTTTCACTGCACTAGGTTTCTACTTTGGCCCCCAATTCCAGTAATCTCTCCCAGAACTCTCTTCTTCCAGCCCCACTGCCTGATCGTCCTGTTTCCATCCCCACCCACCCCTAGTCCACCACTGTTCTATTTCCCCTTCCTAGGAAGATCCATGCATCCTTTCTTGAGGCCTCCTTGTTTCTTAGAGTCTCTGGGTCTGTGGATTGTACCATGATTATCCTTTACTGTACAGCTAATGTCCACGTATGAGTGCATACCATGTTTGTCTGTCTGGATCTGGGTTACTTCACTCAGATGATTTTTTTTCTAGTTCCATCCATTTGTTTGCAAATTTCATAATGTCATTTTTTAACAGCTGAGTAATACTTGATTATGTAAATATTCCACATTTTCTTTATCCATTCTTTGGTTGTTTCTAATTTCTGGCTATTATGAATAAAGTTGCTTTGACCATAGTTGAGCAACTGTCCCTGCAAAATGTCTGAGCAATCCTTTTGGTATATGCCTAGGAATGTTAGGTATATCTGGGTCTTGAGGCAGATGTATTCCCGGTTTTCAGAAGAACCGCTATATTTGATTTTTATAGTGATTGTATAACTTTTCACTCCTAGCAGCAATGGAAGCATTTCTCCCTGTTACCCATCCATGTCATGAATTGTCATTTGTGTTCTTGATTTTAACAATTCTTAGAGGTATTAGATGGAATCTCAAAGTCGTTTTGCTTTGCATCTCCCTGATGAGCTATGATGTTGACTAGTTTAGTGTTTCTCAGTCATTTCAAATTCCTCTATTGATGCTCTGTTAGATCTGTACCCCATTTTTAATTGGTTTGTTGATGTCTAGTTTCTTGTGTTCTTTATGTATTTTGCACATTAGCCTTCTGTCAGATGTGGGGTTGGTGAGAATCTTTTCCCATTCCATAGGCTGCCACTTTGCCCTATTAACAGTGTCCCTTGTCTTACAGAAGCTACTCAGTTTCTTGAGGTCCATTTATTAATTGTCGATCTTAGTGCCTGCACTATCAGTGTTCTGTTCAGGAAGTTGTCTCCTGTGTCAACGCCTTCAAAGCTATTCTCCACTTTCTCTTCAATCAGGTTCAGGGTATCCGGTTTTATGTTGGGGTATTTGATCCACTTGGACTTGAATTTTGTGCAGGGCGATAGGTGCCTATTTCTGAGATTGCCTTGGTTGGATAGGTGTTTTGTTCCTTGGTTTCTTTTTCAGTTTTGGTTTTCTGATCTTTGTGGCTTGGATTTCTGACACCTACTGGACAGCTGGTCCATCAGGGAGTCTTCGTCCAAGTTGGGGGCTGGATTTCTGATGGCTATTGTGGTTTTTGGTCCAGCAGGAGGGGTGTGGAGATTGGAGATAGTGTAGGGGAGGCACTGAGAGAGTGGAAGCGGTCCACAGGTGAGTCGCCTATCTGCAGTTCTGATGGCTGGAGTGGCCTATGGTCCAGTAGGAAGTCTCTATCCGAGTTTACGATCAGTTCTTCAGACTGGCTTGGTGTAAACCTCACCAGAAGATGTATGTTGGAGGTAGGGATATGGTCTCAGCTTGGTAGTAGGGGTGGGCAGTAGAATTTGAAGGGGTGTCGGGGTGTCATTGGGTTGCGTCTTTGTTATCCAAACCTAGGGAGTGGTGATATTCGAGGTGCAAGTGAGCTTCTCATCTGTTCATCTGACTGCATTCTTTGTAGCAGGATTTCCTGCTCCCAAATCATGATACGGAGACTTATTTTTAGTTATAAAGGCTTGGCCTTATCTTAGCTCTTTTTTTAAAATCTGTTTCTCTTTATCTGTGTTTTGCCTAAGAACTTTTTACCTTTCTCTCTTTTCATATTTCTTACTTTCCTGCTGTCTCCATGGCTGGCTAGCTGGTGGCTGCCTGGCTTTTGGCCCCAGCATGTCCCTCTCTTTCCTTTTTCTTCTTCTCTCTTTTTTCTTCTCCTCTCTTTTTTCTTCTTGCTGGATTTCTCCTCTTTATTCTCTGCCTGCCAGCCCACC
>NC_022009.1:90970232-90974630 GCF_000317375.1 Microtus ochrogaster | reverse complement strand
CCTCTCCTGCCAGCCCACCTATCCCTCTCCTGCCAGCCCACCGATCCCTCTCCTGCCAGCCCACCGATCCCTCTCCTGCCAGCCCACCGATCCCTTTCCTGTCAGCCCTTCTTATCCCTCTCCTGCCTAGCTATTGGCCATTCAGCTTTTTATTTGGCCAGTTGGGCCTTAGGAATCAAGGTAAAACAAACAAGACACCATTGCATAATTATAAACAAATACAAAACATCTTTACATGGTTAACAAAGGATGCAAAAACAAATGTAACACATCTTTGCCTTGTTAAAATGATACCACAACAGTTCGCTCTGATTTTTAATAGTCTGCGGAATGACATTTCATCCCACAATTATCTCTTCACCCATAGATCCTACTGGGATGATAGCCACTGAATATACTGCAAATCAATTCTGATAAAACTACCTGTAACTAAAGAATGCCTTTGCCCTCTTTTCCGAGTTCAATAGAGAGTTGCAGCAACTGCAAGTATTTTGTCCCAACAAACTCATTTTGTTTGCTTGTTTGTTTGTTTTCTGAGGCAGGGTTTCTTGTGTAGTTCTAACTGTTCTGGATTTTGCTTTGTAGACAAGGCTGGCCTCAAATTCAGAGCTCCACCTGCCTGTGCCTCCCGAGTGCTGGGACTAAAGGCACATGCCACCACACTGTCCCTTGTCTGGATAAGCTTCCACTTCCCCTACCTTTGCTAGAACACTGCTTTAGTGCAACCTGAACCTGCGTCTCCAGGAGGGGAACCCTAAGACCCTAAGGAATGTGCTTTTGCTTTTCCACTTTCTGAGTCTGATTGGTCAACAGGTCACTTGCCCTTCTGGTGAACTGACTGCAAATACAGGGTTCCCAATACTTCTTCAGACGTGATAATTTTCTAGAACAAGTCAGGGGACTTGAGCAACTGCATTTACAATTTTTCAGTTTTGTGATTTTATCTTTATTATTTTATCTCAGTTTGTCTAGAGAAAAATTCTTGGCTATTTGTTGCCATTTGGAAGAATACGAATTCCAATAAATTAAATTTACCCTTAAGGAGTAGTAGCTTAAGGATTGCGTTTACTGGCACCCAAATGTAACTGAGTTTTATCCTAGGGTCCTCCTCACATCCCCCCTTTTTTTCTTTGGACAATTTCTTGCATGTATGTATCGAGTTGGGGGCATTTCTCACCCGCATTTTTCTCTCTCACTCCTAATTCTTTTCCCTTATAGCCCTTTTCCTCCCAACAATCCCCTTCCTTTTTTGTTGCTTTTTTTTGTAAGATGTATTTTTATTATTTTTGATTGTGTGTGTGTGTATATATGTCAGTGTGTGGGATTATGTACATGAGTGTAGGTGCCCTCAGAGGCCAAGGTCATCAGATCCCTAGGGGTGGAGCTATACATAGTTATTGAATGAGACGAGGGTGTGAAAGGGTTTATTGTAAATATGAGGGAGAGAACAGCCAAAGCCGTCTGGAAGTGTCTAGACTGAACTGGGCCGTGGGGCGGTGGGGGTGGGGGAAGAGAGATGGGAAAGAGAGAGCCTAGGGAGAAGTGGGGAGAGATGGGTGAGGGAAAACAAGTGGACCAAGAGAGCAAACAGGGCAAAGACAGCCCCATGTGGTAGGGTTGAACAGGAAAGAAAAGCGGGGGCGGGGGAAGGGAAGCAAAGCCCCTGGGCTGGAGAAGTTCAGTAGCAGGCAGTGGAATGAGAAGAGAGGGGAGGAGACACAGGTACTGAGAGAGCTGATGTTCTGTATGCTGGTGGGCACCACAGTGAACCCTTTGCCCAGAGATTCTTTGGGACCTGATTGTTGTGAGCTGCCCATCTCGGATGCTGGGAACTAAATTTTGATCCTCTGCAAAACAAGTATGCTGTCGAGTGCTGGGTTAATCTGGAGCCCTGGTTTTTCCTCATAGACTCTCAGTGAGGAGTGGGGTCTCATAAAGTAACGCCCCCATTTGTGATGAAATGGCGATAGGGCCACTCTTGTGTGAGTCATGACGGCTGCAATGGTTTCCTGAGCTCAAAGGCATCTTATCCAGAAGACCCTGTTTCTTAGCATTCCTCCCCAGCCTGTGGCTCCTGTAGTCTTTCCACCCTTTCTTCCTCAATGTTCCTCCAGCCTTAAGGGTGGGACTGCTATCGATGTCCCATGGGGCATCCATAATCACTTTTTCTCACACGAATCAGATGTGAGTCTCTATTAACTGCTTCATACGCTGATGAAGGCTGACTCAGCTCTAATGTGCAGGTATAAAGGTATGTGTTTAGAAAGTAGTGTGAAGCCATGTCCTGTAGTAAAATAACATCAGGTTCTCCCTAAAGCTTATGAGCTTTCCAGCTGCAGGATCGTTACCATGTTTACAGCACCAGGTGCTAATTTCGTCTTGTGGAGAGGACCTCAAATCTGATCAGGAAGCGGTTGGAAGCCCTCATGGTAGGTATGGCCACTTTAACCTGAGGGATACACAGCTGAGAAACATTGTTGGTGATTTCTCTCTCTGGGCAGCTTGCATAGCTCCCTGGGCGTCATAAAAGCTAGCTAGCAGGGTGAAAACGTCCAGCTCAGATCCAGCTTGGGTTCAGAACAGCCTGCCCCTCAACAGGAAGGCTAGCAAGCTAGGTCTGAGGTCTCAGAATGAAGGATGCTAACAGTCTAACTCACAGCCTATAGCTGAAGGTTTTCCAGAGCTCACTGTGAGTCTGGTGCCCACAGAACAGCACACCCATACAGCCGCCCACACCCTCACAACCGCACGTGGGGCAGAAGATCACAATCGTGCCGCACCAAACTTTCCATCACAGCAGAGGAGGAATGTGTACAGTGCTTACGGGGACGCTGAGAGTAATTAATGGGAAGATTGAGGGCCACCATGCTTTATACGCAGCTTGAATATCATTTCATCAGGCCAGGGTTTCACCACATTAGCAGCCTCTGACACCTTTGAATGCACAAAAACCTTCACCTCTATTTCCCGCCCATACTCAGCACTCCTAAATTTCTTTGTTAACAATTCTCCTTCCATGTTCCTTCCAGTCTTTGATTATTCTCCAGCCTTTGGGTATTGCCCGTAAGTCAGAATGTAAGCATGCACCATGCCGTTGTTTCTTCCCTGGAAACAACCTTGAAACGGTTCCCGGATGGAAGAGTTCAAGGTGATGCTGTGGAAGTCTTAGCTTCTTTATTTGCTAGATGAGAAAATGCCATAGCAGAAGCAACTGAGGGAGAAGGGCTTAATTTAGATCATAGTTCAAGTTAGAGTCCATTGTGGTGGGAACAAGGAAGCAGTTTATCATGTCCAGTACAGAAGTGTAGATGGGGGATTTGGTCCTGCTCAGCACCCTTTGTCTGTTTATATGAACCAGGACCCCAGTCACGGAGTGGTGCCACCATGGTGAGCAGATCTTCCACCACAAGCATGCCCAGAGGTCTGTTGAGGTGATTCTAGAGTCTTTCAGGTTGATTATTAACACCGATTACTACAATTTGTGACCCACAGAGGGGCAACAATCCTGAAGAAGCCAGCTCTCAGGCAGTGCCTGCATACATGTTCTCAGACCATACATGAAGCCAGACTTGCCTCTTCTGTCTCTCTGTCAGCTGACTGTCCCAATGCCCCACAGGTGTAAGCTGGAAGAAAGAGGCAGGAGTGAGGATCCTGGGGTTCCGACCATTTTTTCATATGACTTATTTTCTTTTGGAGTATCTTTGTGCTCAAACTACTCAAATACCATTTCTAATTGAAGATGGGTGCTGTGGTTGTCTTAGTTAGGGTTTCCATTGCTGTCAAGAGACACCGTGACCATGCAACTCTTACAAAGAAAACTTTTAATTTTGATGGGTTGCTTAGAGCCCAGAGGTTTAATCCAATGCCATCATGGAAGGAAGCAAGGCAGCTTGCAGGCTTGTGCTGGAGCTGCGAGTTTTTACATCTTGACCTAAAGGCAATAGGACGTGAACTGTCTGGCTGGGCATGACCTGAGCATATATGAGACATCAAAGCCCACCTCCACAGTGACACACTTCCTCCAAAAGACCACACCTGTTCCAACAAAGCCTCACCTCCTAATAGTGCCACTCACTTTGGGGTCATTTTCTTTCAAACCAAAATTTCACAAGAACGATCTCTAGTCAATGTATGGAAGTTCTTCTCTTCTGATACCTCTTGAGTCAGCCCACACACAATTCAAACCATTCTTGTCTTCCATGTTCCTACTGGTATGGCCCTTTAAGCAGTGATTTCATGACTAGCAGCTCATGTTGCATGGTGACTCTAACCCCATGTGAAGTGTTCAGTATGTGAAGTGGTCAGTCTTCTAAGGCCCAGCAGCAAGCAAAGCACTATTTCTCAGAGAGAGAGAGAGAGAGAGAGAGAGAGAGAGAGAGAGAGAGAGAGAGAGAGAGA
>NC_022009.1:90967071-90969457 GCF_000317375.1 Microtus ochrogaster | reverse complement strand
TTTAAAAAAAAGATGATAGAACACTTTCAGGCATGTGCAGTCTTTTGATATTAAGACATGGTACTGTCGTGTACAAAGTTCACACCTGACCTGTGCAATTGAGTTGCAAAGAACATTGCAAAAATATCTCACATTTTAACAAATAAGCTTATGAGTTTGTTCTGGGCTGCATTCATAGCCGTTCTTGGTTATACATGGCCCATGGGCTGCAAGCTGAACACACCTACAAGGCACACTGAACAATAAAATGGAAAGCAGCAACACATTGCCAGTACAAGCACTCCGCTGCCCAAGGCAGTAGATGTGAGCAAGCAAGCCATTATCATAAAGAAGTAGGTCAGGAAGGAAGGGGCTGGAGAGTTGGCTTAGCAGTTAGAAGCTAACCAGCAGTCCCAGCACCCACCTTGGACAGTTCACAACCATCTGTAACTCTAGCTCCAAGGGATCTGGAGCTTTCTTCTAGACTCCTTGGGCACTTGAAGTCTCACATCTACAAACCCACACATAGTCTGACACACAGATACATACACACATGCACGCACACATACACACCACAATTCTTAAAAATCTAGTAAAATGAACAAATGCATATCAATATGGTTGGTAATTGTGTGCACCTAGGTTTATAGTGTGACCATCTGAATTACCATGTTAGACCACCTGAGTTTTTAATGAGACTGATTTTAAAATGTGAAAGTTACCTTCCACATGCAGCAGCCCAATGAACAGAAATCTCAAGAAATTTTAATCTTTCTTCCAAATGTGCAAAAAGGCAAATCTCAATTATTAAAGGAGTCTCAATATTTTTTCCACAGAGTAGGTTGGTCATCTTGCTGCATTTATCTATTTGGGGACATGCACATGCCATGGCATTCGTGTGGAGGTCAGAAGAAAAACTACAGGACTTGGTCTCTTCTTCTGCCAGAAGCATTCTGGGAATCAAATTCAGACCATCTGGCTTGTTGGCAGTCACCCTTGAGACACTGATGTTCTATGCTGCACGGTGGCCTTTGAGTATTGGTGGAGTGAAGGTGGTGAGTGCATGTGCCAGGAGCACCTATAAGGTAACGATGAGTCAAAGCTGAAAGCCTCAGGACCCAGTCATGGTAGTTCTGGTCCAAACACTAGAGTTCAGAAGCTGGTGGTGAGCCTTGACTTCTGATACCCAAGGATTAGAAGATGTGACACAAGCCAGATTCCCAGTTCCTAAAGAGACCAGCTCACCTTCAGTGTGCGTATTCTCTGGCATCTCTGGGAGAGTAAAGTGGGCTTGTCCCGTTGATGGTGCACCTTCTCCATGTAGCCAAGTCAAACCCACACATGGGTTTCCTGGAGAAATATCTTCACAGCACACCCAACAGTGATTTAAACAAGTTTCCAGGTATTCACTCTGCTGAACATGGTGCTACTAACCTGGGTACAATAGAAAGCACCACTCTCCTTCCTCAGCGAGGCTTTTTATCTCTTTTGTATAGCCTCCTTTTCAATGGGAACTGAGGCTTTTAGCATTTCAGTCTCTGGGATTCCAGCCTTTTGGGATTATGATCAACACTACTGACATGTAAAAGTCCAAAGGTCTACAGCATTGCTGAGCTTGCTCACTAGGTCTCAAGTTAGCACAATGTGAACAAACTTCAGAGTCCCATAACCCTAAAGAAGATGATTCCCAGATCAGTCCTGGCATCAACTGCCTTAGGTGAGGTTCCCTCCAAGATGCCTAAGAAGGAGATTCTTGTGGAATCAGGACCCAGGAGCAGCAGTCGGAAGTGCACTCTGCTAAAATCCAGCCTCAGTCTGGGATCCCTGGGGACCTTCAGAATGTGAGTTTCATCTTGATCTAAAGGGCTGAGTGACATCAGCACACTTGAGAGCACACTGCATCCTGGGAGAGTGATGACTTATCTCCTGTGGACACTGAACTCTAATGAAATGAGTGCAGCTGTGTTTGGTCACCAACTAACACAGCAGCTGTGGGTCACAGGTCCCCAGGCATAGAACCTAAGGACATATCATCAAACCTCCATGATATCTGGCATATTTTCCTCCCAAGTGCTGTATGAAGTGTTGATAATATAGGGTATGTGTTTTTCCCTGGGTATTAAATGACTACCATTTTCTATTTTTTTTCTAGATGACATATTTTCTAGATAATAAATATCTTTAATGAACTCAGCTATTCTTCTGTTGTTTAGGTCACCTCCGCATTTGCTATGGTAAATGACAATGGAATAATTGTCATTAGTCATGATGTAATATCATCTTCCATTGGGGGAGTTTGTTTGATCAAATTTTGATAATTTCACTTTTATAATTCAGTGGAAGATTGATGGCAGTTTCCTTCTATTACGGTAAGGTCTTTTCCTCCACAGTTTCTGTAACGTCCAGT
>NC_022009.1:90960113-90966971 GCF_000317375.1 Microtus ochrogaster | reverse complement strand
AAGGAAGGAAGGAAGGAAGGAAGGAAGAAGAGTTTAATGTTTAGGATGTCATAGTTTTGCTGCAAAATCCTCAGGTCCCATGGGGACACTTCAGAGGCTTCAAGCAACATTCTCCTGTCTTTGACATCAAGGATCTGTTGGATACTATACTTCAGATGACAGTGAATTTCTCATATAAAACTGACCTATCTGAACCTTCCTTTGTCCTGGGTTCCACTCAAAACTAAAAGTCTTTTAATTCACAGGGCAACTGACCTGAAGCAGCATACACAAATGGAGAATGTACCATCTTTAAAACCCAAAGAGGCCACAATGTGCAGTGTTTTTTGGTTGTTGGATGGTCCAGATACAGTAAGGAGGTCTGCACTCTTGAAAGTCCCTCAGTGTGCCCTGTAACACCGAACTTCCAGAAATTCACCCAGATGGTAGCCTTCAATTCTACTTGAATATTTTTCCACATCCTCTGACGTATAGGCTTTCATTCTAGTTGCAAATGCTGAAATCCCAAAAGGCCTAAGATTCCTAAAGACCAAATTTCTAAAAATGTTATTCTGAAAAATAACAATTTAAGAACTTGTTAAAATATATTTGGTTTCATTTTAAAGAGGTGGGGGTATTTAAAAAAAAGATGATAGAACACTTTCAGGCATGTGCAGTCTTTTGATATTAAGACATGGTACTGTCGTGTACAAAGTTCACACCTGACCTGTGTGATAATTTCACTTTTATAATTCAGTGGAAGATTGATGGCAGTTTCCTTCTATTACGGTAAGGTCTTTTCCTCCACAGTTTCTGTAACGTCCAGTGTCCCTTGTGCTGATTGTTGGCATTGTCGCTATGGGTCATAGCTTCCTACTGCTCTCTTTAGGTAATAGACTCTGGGTTTCCTGGGTCTTCATTCTAACAGGCAGTTAAGTTGCTTGAAAGCAATTTGATTCCTTCAAGTTTTGCTTTTGGTAGAGGAGGTCCAGAAGAACTTTTGTTTCAGAGTTAATTTAAGTTCATTAGGAAGAAATTCCATCTCCGTGCCCTCCCAGTGCCTGATGTACTAGTCTCTCACCCATAACTTATGGAGAAGTGGATATTCTGCATAATTGCGGCCTCATGGTTTTCACCACACGCATGCTCAGGCTGGTATCAGCAAAAGTGTGAGCAACTTTTCCATATAGCTTGATAGATTGCGGTCTCAGCATCTTACTCTGCCCTTCCTCCCCAACTTCTCTCTTTCACCTGATCTGTATCTACTTACTAGCAATCCAGGCTGGAAGCTGCCTCTGCTCAGTCACTGTCTTAGTCAGTGTTGTGTTGCTGTTAAGAGATAGCATAACAAAGGTAACTGTTCTAAGAGTTACCTTTAACCATTAACTAGGCCTTGCTTACTGTTTCAGAAGTTTAATCCATTGTCTTCCTGATCTGCAGGCAGAGAAGAGAAAGAGAGTCTGGCTTGGGCTTTTGAAACCTCAAAGCCCATCCCCAGTGACACACTTTGTCCTGCAAGACTGCCTTCCTAATCCCTTCAAGAAGTGCCACTCCTTGGTGACTAAGCATTCGAATCTAAGAGCCTGTGGGGCCATTCTCTTTCAGACTGCTACCGTCACTGTGGCGATGAAGAGAGGCTTGAGTCCCACATTTCCGTCCTCCCGAGTCACTATCAAGGTCCTACTTTACTCTGCATCCAGATTTTGTCATCAGTTCTATCATTCTGTCTGTTCTTCTTGCTTTGTACCACGTAATCCTTAGTGCAAAGAACTGAAAATATTTACCATATTTAAGACACTAACTACTACTTCAAAGTGATTCTTCTATTTTTACTTTATCTTATTTTCTAAAGAAAGCTGTGACATTGCCTGGGTCTCTCTAAGTCATGTGATCGTGCCATGACACACAAGTGTGAGCACGAAGTGTGAGTGCAGTGGGAAAGGAAACTCTCTCTCTCTCTCTCTCTCTCTCTCTCTCTCTCTCTCTCTCTCTCTCTCTCTCTCTGGCTGCTTTCAGGAGGAAGAGGCAGGAAGAGGCTGGGGCTGGGGTACTCACTAGCAAACTGGACTAAGAGTCTTACAAATTTAAATATGGGCTAACCAGGTCCCAGAGAGGCCAAAAGGACTCTTTTAAAACCACAGAACTCAGAACTCTTAAGTGGCATCTCAGTGTAATGTGGCATAAATTATTTTAAAAATTTCTTCAACCCTCTTTATAAAAGAAATAAGTGCTTTAAATTTTTGTTTATGTATATGCATACTTGCATATTTGTTTGAATAAGCACTATGCACACACAGTATCCTCAGAGGCTATAAAAGGGCATCGGATCCCCTGGAGCTGTAGTTACACGTGGTTGTAAGATAATAAATATGGTTCTGGGAATGGAACTTGGGTTCTCTGTGAAAACATCTAGTGCTCGTAGCTGCTGAGACATCATCTGTCCCACCTGCTATCATTCCTAACCTTCAAAGCATGTCACATCTAGTTTAACTCCTCCATTACCCTAGAGAGAATTTAAAGGTAAATTTCAGCAAACTCAAATGATGATCAAGACAATTTACTTAATCATTTTTGATGCAGAAGGTGGCTTTGTTGCCTGCTATTGTATACTAAGGTATTACTGCATCCTAAATGGCACCAGAGAAGACTCGAGTAAAGGGAACCTCTTCCTATACTATCAAAGGGAGATGTTCAGAGTAAAAGAAAGGCCGTGAGTATGGTAACATGACTGGTCTGGCTTGTTAGGTAAACTGAAGTCTGTGAAGAATCACTAGAATGAGTTCTTAGTGGTTAATAAAATGGCCAGCATTGGCTACCATAATTAAGGAGAGGGGCTTTCTCCAGTGAGTCAGCCTCCACCCAGGAGCTGCAGAGATGTGGCATGGTACTATAATGAAGGCCAGGTCTAGGCTGCTCTTCCTGGTGCTGCTAGGACTTGGCTATATAGCTTTCATTACATCATTTCCCTTCTCTGAATCTTTATTTCTTCATTCATAAAATTAGTTTGGATTATCTATATGTTGTAAGCAGAAATAATATTCAGTTATGGCTAAATTTTCTTTCATTTACATATTCTTTCTCATGTGTGTTTCTGTGTGTGTGTGTGCGCGCGCGCACACACAAACACACATGTACTCACGTGTAGCCCAGTAGTGTTGACATAGGCTACTTGTTTGTTCCTGGCCACTCAGACCCAAAATAATCAAAAAGAAATTGTATTAATTAAAACGCTGCTGGTAATCACTTAAGCATATTGCTAGCTAGCTCTCATATCTTAAATTAACCCATTTCAATTATTTTATATTTTACCATGAGGCTTGTGGCCTACAGGCAAGGTTCCAGCTGGCGGCTGGCTTGCATCTTTCTCCTCTGGCGGCTACATGGTGTCTCACTGATTCCGCCTTTTTCCCCAGCATTCAGTTTAGTTTTCTCATCTAGCTCTAGTCTGCACTGTCACAGGCCAAAGCAGCTTCTTTCTTTATTCATTAACCAGTAAAAGCAACACATATGCAAAAGGACTTCCCACGCCACAGAAGAGCTCTATAAGGTATTTCTCAGGTGTTGTCTACCTCTTTTCCTTTTTAAGACTAAGTCTCACTGTTCTTGTTACTATATCCCAGCCCACAACTCT
Source organism: Microtus ochrogaster (assembly GCF_000317375.1). Classification (NCBI taxonomy): domain Eukaryota; kingdom Metazoa; phylum Chordata; class Mammalia; order Rodentia; family Cricetidae; genus Microtus; species Microtus ochrogaster. Next base: position 90,963,361 of record NC_022009.1, on the reverse strand, counting down.
GGTAGAAGCCTCTGCCCCACCAGAGGGCACAGTGGCAGTCATAACGCCAGGTAAGCACCCTGGTCTCAGTCCACCAAAACTCCCTCACTGCCCACTCAGTCCACTCCCAGCTGGCCTTCCCTTCCTCATCATGATATCCTGGCCTTCAACTTCAAACTATTCTCTAGAACTCTAGGTAGGCAGCCCCCTGTAAACCATCCCCACTCTCTCAATTTGCATACACCCTGTCACAGTATCCTGGTTGACCTCAAGTCAATCAAAGAGCACTCTAGCCAAAAGGCCAAAGAGGACACAGAAAACAGGAAAAACACACATCCAGCAAAGACAAACCCAGAAATCAGCACCTAGTCCTATAATCAACCCAGAGGACAGAGGTCCTTAAAGAGGAAATGAGTGAGTCCCTTAAAGAAATCAAGGAAACGACAAAAAATTGGAGGAAATGAGTAAATCCTTAAAGAAATCCAAGAAAGCATAAACAGGTAAAAGAAATGAATGAAAGTTTTCAAGACCTGAAAATGGAAATAGAAGCAATAAAGAAAACACAAACTGAGGGTATTTTGGAAATGGAAAATCTAGGTAAGTGAACAGGTACAATCATCGCCAACAGAATACAAGAGATACAAAAGAGAATATCAGGCACTAAAGATATGATAGAAGAAATAGATGCTTCAGTCAAAGAAAAACAAAAACATAGGCACAAAACATCCAGGAAATCTGCGACATTATGCAAAGACCAAACTTAAGAATAATATGAAGAAGGAGAAGATTCCCATCCCAAAAGTTCAGAAAATACCTTTAACAAAATTATAAAATCAAACTTCCCTAACTTAAAAAAAAGACATGTTTATAAAAATACAAGAAGCATATTGAACACTAAATAGATTGGACCAGAAAAGATAGTTCTAATGCCACATAATAATCATAGCCCTAAACATACAGAACAAAGAAAACATATTAAAAGCTGCAAGGGAGCCAGACGGTGATGGCACATGCCTTTAATCCCAGCACTCAGGGAGGCATAGGCAGTTGGATCACTGAGTTTGAGGCCAACCTGGTCTTGAGAGTGAATTGCAGAATAGCCAGAAATATACAGAGAAACCTTGCCTCGAAACAAACAAACAAACAAACAAACAACTGCAGGGAAAATGGCCAAGTAGCATATGAGGGCAGACCTTGAAGAATTACACCTGAATTCTCAACAGAGATTCTACAACCCAAAAGGACATGGACAGATAGATGTGCTACAGACTCTGAGATATGACAGATGCCAGCCCAGATTACTATACCCATCAAAACTTTCAATCAGCACAGATGGAGAAAATAATATATTCCATGACAAAATCAAATTTAAACAATATCTATCCACAAATCCAGCCCTATATAAGGTAATAGAAGAAAAATTCCAACCCAAGGAGGTTAACTATACCCATGAAAACATAAGCAATTAATAATCCCACCAACATAACCAAAAGAAGGGAAGAACACACACACACACACACACACACTACCAACACTAACAATAACAAAATAACATGAATTAATAACCATTGGTCACAAATATTTCTCTGTTGACAGAGGTTTCCATCCCACCTGATCCCGCATCATTCAGTCCCAAAGAAATACACAGAGGTCTATATTAGCTGATGGGCCTATTATCTCAGGCTTCTTATTAACTAATTCTTACAACTTATATTAACCCATTATTCTTGTCTATGCTAGCCATCCATCGCTTGGTACTTTTCTCATCTTGATTCCTCTGTCTCTGGGTGACAACTGCTGATTGAATCTTTCCTCTTCCTAGAATTCTCCTGTTCTCCTTTCCCCACCTCTACTTTTTGTCTGGTTACCCCACCTATGCTTCCTGCCTGGCTACTGGCCAATCAGCATTTTATTAAACAAGTACAAGAAACAAATCTTCACAGGGTAAAACTATTGTCCCATAGCATCTCTCAATATCAATGGACTCAGTCCCCCAATGAAAAGACACAAGTGAACAGAACAGATGTAAAAACAAAATCTATCCTTTTGCTGCATGCAAGAAATATACCTCAATATCAAAAACAAACATTAACTCAGAGGAAAGGGTTAGCCAAATGAACCCAAGAAGCAAGCTAGTGTAGCCATCTTAATATCTAAAAGAATAGACTTCAAATCAAAATTGTTGAAAATAGATGGGGAAGGATACATCATATTCACCACAGTTAAAATCCATCAAGGTGATCTTTCAGTTCTTAATATCTATGCCCCAAATGCAAGGGCACCCAGATTTGTAAAGGAAACATTACTAAAGTTTAATCACACATTGACCCTCACAAATTGATAGTGGGAGACTTCAACCCCACACTCACTAATGGACAGGTCATCCAGACAAAACTAAACAGAGAAATACTGGAACACATTATGAATCAAATGAACCTAACAAGTATCCATAGAACATCTCACCCAAAGTCAAAAGAAAATGCCTTCTTCCCAGCACCTCATGGAACTTTCTCCAAAATTGACCCCATACTCTGTCACAAAGCAAGCTCAACAGATATAAGAAAATTCAGAAACCCCTTGTATCCTATAAGACCACCACAGATTAAAGGTGGATTTCAACAACAGAAACAAAAGCCTACAAACTTATGGCAACTGAGCAACTCTATTGAATGATTACTGGAGCAAGGCAGAAATAAAGAAAGAAATTAAATACTTTGTAGAGTTCAATGAAAATGAGTACACAACATACCCAAATTGACAGGATACATTGCAGTGCTTTCAAGCAGTGCTAAGAGAAAAGTTGACAGCACTAAGTGCCTATATAAAGAAATTGGAAGAATCTCATACTAGCATCTTAACATCACACCTGTAAGCTTTAGAACAAAAAGAAACAAACACCACCTAAGAGGAGTAGAAGACAGGAAATAATCAAACTGAGGGCTGAAATCAATAAAATCGAAACAAAGAATAAGACAAAGAATTATTTCAAAAGCTAGTTCTTTGAGAAAATAAGCAAGATAGACAAACCCTTATCCAAACTAACTAAAAGACAGAGCAAGAATAAACAAATTAACACAATCAGAAAGGAAAAGGTGGACAAAACAGACACTGGAGAAATCCAGAGAATCATTAGGCCTTGCTTTACAAAATTTACTCCACAAAATTGGAAAATCTAAAGAAATGGGTAATTTTCTCCATAGATACCACTTACCAAAGTTAAATCCAGTTCAGATAAACAATTTAAATAGACCTACAACCTCTCACAAAAC
>NC_022009.1:90957357-90959643 GCF_000317375.1 Microtus ochrogaster | reverse complement strand
AGTATTAGAGATATTGGGGATAAAAGAGACATACTAAAGCATAATAAAGATAATTTATAGTAAGTCAATAGACAACATCAACTAAATGGAGAAATGTTCAAAGCAATTTTGCTAAAATTAGGAGCAAGACAGGGCTGTTCACTCTCTCCATATCTATTCAAATACAGTAATTAGTATTATTGCTCTAGCTGGAGCAATAAGAGAACTAAACAAAATCAAGAGGCAAATGGAGAAGGAAGAAGTAGAAGTTCTGCTACTTGTGGATGTGAGAGTTTACATAAACAACCCCAACAATTCTAGCAGAGACCTCCTACCTCTAAAGGTTCCTGCCTCAGTCCTAGGTTTTGATACCAGATGAATGGGGGGGCGGGAAATAAGAGAAAGGAAGTGACGTGACTGTTCCTTGGTATGGTGAAAGAGGAGAAAATTTGTTACAGATATGTGGGCAAGCATTGCTAGAGGCAGGGACATGTGGAAGAGTATAGAGTGGACTTGACTTTGAACCATGTAGGGGAAGGGGGAAGGGAAGGGAGTTGAGAGAAAGGGAAACAAGGTGCAACGTCCAGGAGGCCCAAAAGAGAGCAGAGGAACCAAAATGGTCGGATTATATAGGGAAGGGCAGCTGGGAAAGGTAGCCCAGTTCTGGGCTGGAGAACTTAAGGTAGGCCTGGATATGTCAGTCAGGAGGGCCCTATAACTGGTATGGACTGAGGGATGCAAGGAGAAGCTGGCAGCCAGCCCCACTTTAATATGTTAAATACACATGTCAGCCATTTGTCCCAGGGTTTAAAACCTAACACTGATAAACACCTTTGGTGATGTGATTGGCTACAAGATTAACTTCAAAAAAATCCGTAGCCCTCCTATATGCAAAGGACAAGGGGCTGAGAAAGAAATCAGGGAAATAATACCCTTCACAATAGCCATAAATGATGTAAAAATATCTTGAGATAACTCTATCTAAGCAAGCAAGAGACTTGTATGACAGTAATTTCAAGTATTATTTGAAGAAGAAAATTGGAGAAGTTATCAGAAGATTGGAAGGTTACCCATGCTCATGGATCGTTAGATGGGGTTGGGAACAGAAGGTGTCAGGTGAGGGGATGAGCAGAAGAGAGTACTGAGGAAAGGCTGTAGGAGCAGAGGGTTTGAGGACACTAGGAGAATAGCCCACAGAATCAGCTAAGCGGTGCTCATGGGGGCTCCCAGAGGCTGAAGCTGCAATCACAGAGCCTGTGTGGGTCTGCGCTAGGCCCTCTGTATATGCGGTATGGTCCTTCAACTTGCTGTACTTGTGGGACTCCTAATAATGGAAGTGGAGAGGGTATCTCTGGCTGGCTTGCCTACCTTGGGAACACTTTCCACCTACTGGGTTCCCTTGTCCAGCCTTGATATGAGGGTTTGTGCTCAGTCTTACTGTAACTCCTTATGCCCTGTTGGATTCCTATCCCTGGGAGGCCTGCTCTTCTCTGAAGGGAAAGGGAGGAGGAGTGGATCTGGGGAATATGAAAGGTTGGAGGAGGGACCGGAAGAAGCGGAGGGAGGGGAAACTGTGGTCAGGATGTAACATATGAGAGAAGAAAAATCGATAATAGTCTAAATTTATATATAATAGTCTAAGCCCCCCACCTGCTCATCAAGCAGACTAGGGTAACTGGCCAGAAAGTTCCAGGAATCTACCTGTCTCTGCTTCTCCAGAGCCAGGAAAACTGGGTTTGTTCTACTTTGGGCTTCTTATTTCTTCTGTCTTTTACATGAGCTCTGGGATTTGCACGTAGGTCCTCATGCTTGGCCAGCGAGCACTTTGCTAACAGAGCCGTTTCCAGCCCCCTTATTCTCTTTCTAACGCATGTGCCTTCAGCTCTGTTACAGCCCCACATCCTTTATTATCTTATATCTAACAATCATCACTCATTTTTGTGACCTCCTGGCCCCTCTAATCATTTCAGTTTGCTATCCCAGGCTAGACCGTCTGTGCCACTGCCACTAACTCTGCTACCTGGCAGTGTAGAGCCCAGGGACCAGGCATGCAGGCAGGAAAGCCACCGCACCCTGCAGCTCTGAGGTCTGCATACTTCCCAGATTCTTCCCTCGTGGACAGGATGATGTAATCGCCTCGGACTTTTTCCTATAAATCCCCTAAGCCATGCTCTCCATTCGAGTCACAGAGAGCCTCTTCCAGCTCCTGTTTATAGGAAGCCATCTTACGCAGCTTAAGCTGCTGACTTATTTCTAATTCTCTCTTCTTGGTTCTGGGAGGCCAACTAAGGGCAAGGACATGCTCTT
>NC_022009.1:90947627-90956859 GCF_000317375.1 Microtus ochrogaster | reverse complement strand
CCTGTGTCTGATAATACACATGTGTATGAAATACAGCTTATTTCTTTTAAACATGACCCAAGCTGATGAGTGTCCTTAAGGATCTGCTAACCAAACAAAGAAGCATGGTCTATGTTAAGGCCCATCACAGATGGCTCTGCTCAACTGTAGAGTTTTCACTCTGAAACGAAGATGATTCAATGAGCAACATAAAAAGCAATTTAACAACCACTCTCCTTCCTCCCTTCCTTCATTCCCTTCTTCCCTTCCTTCCTTCCCTTTATCCGTCCCTTCCCTCTCTCCCTCCCTCCTTCCTTCTTTCACTTCTTCCTTCCCTCCTGCTTCCTTTTCCTCCTTTTCTTCACTCCCTTCCTTCCTTCCTTCTGTTCTCCCTAACTCCCTCCCTCCCCTTTTCCTCCTTGCCTCCCTAACGTCCTTCCTTCTCCTCCTTTCTTCCTTTTTCCTTCCCATCCCCTCTCCCACTCCCATTTTTTTCTTTCATTTACTATTCTTTTAAAATTTATTTTTAAACAGGCGTGAGGGCCCACACACCTTTAGTCTTGATCCTCAGAGGTAGACAGCTCTAAGACTGGTTCAAGATCTAAGATCTAAGTTCAAGACCAGTCTGATCTACATAGTGAGTTCCAGGACAGCCAGGGCTATACAGAATAACTCTGTCTTGAAGAACAAAACAAAACCAAAAATATTTATTTTATTATTATTATTGTATGTTTGTATGTACACATTCAACATGAGGGCTAGTTCCCTCAAAGGTCAGAAGAGGGTGTTGCAATCCCCTAAAGCTGAAGTTGCAGGTAGTTGTGAGCCACTCAGTGTGGATGCTGGAAATCAAACTCTTATCCTTTGCAAGAACAAGAAGTGCCCTGAATTGCTGAGTCACCTCTCCAGCCCCACTGTTGTTTGGCCCTTGGCTGATTCAGAAGAGGCTATGTAGAAAAGACTGGCCTCTAATGAGTGGCTATCTGTCTATCCCAGCTTGAGTGTTGGGATCATAGCCATATGCCACCAGCCCTTGGTGCCTCTTCATTCTCAAATAGTTCCTTTTTCTCCAGTAATAAAGTAGGCCAGCCCTCCGTGGAGCACAAAGAACAAATTCACTCCTAGACTCTCCACCTGTGCTGGTTTGATTGAGAATGCCCCCATAGGCTCATATATCTGAATGCTTAGTCATCAAGGAGCGGCACTATTTGAGAAGGGCTAGGAAGCATGACCTTGTTGGAGGAATATGTCAGTGGCGGTGGGCTTCAAACACCCAAGCTGGCCTCAGTCTCCCTCTCTCTCTGTCTGCAGGTCAGGATGTAGCTCTTGGCTGCATTTCCAGCAGTACATCTACCTGTAATAGGCCACCATGCTCCCTGCCACGGTCATAATGAACTGAGCCTCCGAAACTATAAGTAAGCCCCCAATCCAGCGTTTTCCTTTATAAGAGCTGCCCCAGTTATGACATCTCTTCACAGCAGTAGAACAGTGACTAAGACACCACCCAAATATCCCATCCTCTCATTTCCAGAGCCTCCCCTCTTCTGTCATTACAGCTGTCACCATGCTGGTGAGGTCATCCTGGGCTCAGCTCTGAAGTCAGCTTTCCTTTTCAGCACATGATGCTGTCACTCTAGGGACAGACAAGCCCGTGGCATTCGGTTTGCTTGTAATAAAACTCAGTGGCATAGGGAGGTGGAAGCATTTGTCCAGGTCACTATAGATTTATAGATATTGGAGAGAGGACATTTGATAGTGCCAAACAGTGGAGGGCCATGCAAATAAAATCTCAGATTCCTGGCCGTGCATGATTAACATGTGATGGCTAAGCACCTGTTCAGATTCACCGTTAATAAAAATACTTGGGAAAAGAACTCTTTTGTCATCCAGTCATGAACTGAGATTTGCTAGGTTTTAAAACGTTCTTGGAAAAAGCTGCAATGTGTTACCCTTACCTCAAGGTTTGCCCTGTGTTGATAAGGAGTTCCTATGGGAGGAAAGACGAAACTTTTATGTATCTTCATTCTTAAAAGGAAATACACACTAAGCATGTTCAAGTTTTAAGCAGCCGTAGCAGCACCATGCAGTCAGAGTGCATGTCAACGAGAGATGCAGTGTCTGAATGAGATATTCCCAGTCTGTGCACTTGGATACTAGGTTCTTAGTGGGCTGCTCTTGGGGAGACTTTAGCGGTATGGCCTTGCTGGAGGAAGTACATCACTGGGGTCAGGCTTTGAGGTTTCAAAAGACTGTCCTAATGAGGTCACTCTGCTTCCTGTTTGGGGATGAGATGGGAGGCTTTGTGTCCACCTGCTGCTCACCTCCTCCGCTGTAATGGTGATGGACATTTATCCCTCCGGAACTGTAAACCCAAAGTAAGCCTTCCTTTCACAAGTTGCTTTAGTCATGACACTGTATCCCAGCAACAGAAAAGTAGCTAATACAAGAGTAAATACCCAGAGCTCATTTCCCTTGTTATATTTCTCTCCAAGCAGAAGACTGGGTGAGGAATTCTGTCTGCAGCCTGTCTATCCACATCTTACTCTAATATGGACAGACTCGGGGCACAGAGACCCCCTAAACTATCTCCTATGCATCTCTCTAATGAGCTGGGGAGACAGCTCCGTCAGTACAGTGCTTACCTTGCAAGGGTGAGGACCTAAATTTGGTTTTGTAGATTTTGTAGATTTTTTTTTTTGGTAGATTGTAGAGGACTCCAGAATCTACGTAAAAAGAACCTGAGCACAGGGCCACACGCTTGTAATTCTTGTGCTAGGTAGACAAGGACAGGCAGAGCGGGTCCCCGGGGCTCACTGGCCAGCCAGTTTAGCCTACTTAATGAACTTCAGGCCAGGGAGAGACAGAAATGGCTGAGTAACTATAAATACTGCTTGCTCTTCCAGAGGACCAGAGTTCAGGTCCCAGCACCCATGTCAGCCAGTTCACAATTGCATGTGATGTTAGCTCAGATGCAGGGCCCTTTTCTGGCCTTGTGATCATTGCAATGTGGCATACATACATTCACCCGTCTATATACATACGCGTAAATGAAAAATACATGTCAATAAACCTTTAAAAATATTCTAGCCAGGCAGTGGTGGCGCACGCCTTTAATCCCAGCACTCGGGAGGCAGAGGCAGGCGGATCTCTGTGAGTTCGAGGCCAGCCTGGTCTACAAAAGCTAGTTCCAGGACAGGAACCAAAAAAGCTATGGAGAAACCCTGTCTCGAAAAATCAAATAAATAAATAAATAAATACATTCTAAAAACAAATAAACAAAAAGCAAGTAGAACAGTGTCTGCTGACCAGCAGCAGTGGTTGCTTTCCGAATTAGCTATAGATGCACATTCATGAGAACACACACACGCACACACTCACACACGTATACATGTAGCTGTCTTCAGGGTACCTATTAGCATATACATCAGTAGCACTATCTTCATGGAGGAATGGTAGAGCCTTTTGGCTGTTTAGAGCAAGACAAAGAGGGAGAGAAAATGAAATCGAAGCCGCAGCGTCTGGGGAACCGTGCTCAATTAGAAAGCACGCTCAAACACCCCAGATAGATGACAGCTTCAAACCGTTAGCCCTGAGCTCATCCAGCACGTGGGAAAATAAGGATTTGCCTGCAGCTAAGGATTTGGTAGCCAGACATAAGTTCCGAGCCACAAAGGCTTAAGAGCGCTGTTGAAATATAGGTAAAAGAATTTTACCAGATCCCGTTGTCAGCACTACCAAATTTTAATCAACTAGAGTGCAGCTACTGATAGCTCTGCATGCTGATACAAGGCGAAGGGATGCACAAACAAACTGAAGCTGGAGATAGGGATATTCTAATCCTATTACATACGCCTTGAGATTAGATCTCTAGCAGAGCGGCCCAAGAACATTCCTGTACTTATTCTCACCAACCCGAATGCACAAATCAAATGCTTTCTGTCGCTTACCTTCTTAGCAACCACCAAGAAATACTTGCTTTAGTGTGCTAGGCTTCACACTGCAATAAAACTTTCAAATTAAAAGTCGATTGTGCCACCAAGTGTACATCCTTGAGCAGACAAGGCAGGGAACCCTGATTGCTCTTCTGGCTGATGAGGGAGGGGGACTTGATTGGGGGAGGAGGAGGGAAATGGGAGGTGGTGGCGGGGAGGAGGCAAAAATCTATAATAAATAAATAAATTTTAAAAAAAAAGTTGAATCCGCCACCAAGTGTACATCCTCAAGCCGAGTGTGAGCCCTTAGCAACCTTCCTGAGCTGTTCTGTTGAATTTCATTCATTTAAGCAAAGGCCACAAACATGCCCTGCTATGAGCCCATGCCCAAGCCAGACAGGAATACTATGGCAGCCCCCCTCACCTGCCTTCCCATAATAGTTTCGTTTCTGTTGTTGTGGTAAAATATCCAAATAAAAATAGCTTAAGAATGAATGGCTCAGAGGTTAAGAATACAAGCTGCTCTTCCAGAGGCCTTGAGTTCAGTTCCCAGCAACGTCATGGAGGCTCACAACCATTTATAATAAGATCTGGTGCCCTCTTCTGGCATGCAGGTATACATGCAGGCAGAACAATGCATACGTAATAAACAAACAAATAAATCTTTTAAAAAGAAACAGCTCAAGAGAGAAGGGTTCTGCTTAGCAGTCAGCTGGCCATTTGTCATCTGCAGTCAGAAAGAAGCTGAGTGGAGCCAGACTGTAAAACCTCAAGGTTTCCTCAGCTCTCCCTCCAACAAGACCCCACCTTCCGGACCAAGGCCGCTGGTTGAGAATGAAGTGTTCAAACACGTGACCTATGGGGACATTTCCTAAATTCATCACTGTGCTTTCCTTACGTCTCACCCATTAAACCCTTGGGATAGATTGTTAAAGCTAAGAGATCAAGAATCCCAGCAACAGTACTGATGGACAGCTGATATTGCTAGTCCAAAAGGAAGAAGGAGGCAGAATATCGCTCCCAGAACAATCCAGAAAGAGGAGACACCTAGCAATATTTGTGGCTTCAGAGGTCGATGCCACAGCCAGACAACGGTTAGGTTATTAGGGGTTGGGAAGTCGAAGGTTTTAGCTGAGGAGACACTGAGTAACTGAATAATCAATGTTCAGTAAGACAACTGAGATTCAGGACTGCAAGGCACAATGCTTCGCAAGAGTGCTAATTCAGGTAAATACCAATAAACACATTGCTCTGGAATAAAACCCCAAGTCAGATTGTCACAAGCCAGTCTCGAGTACCTCAAGGCGGGAGAGCTAGCTTTCATCTTCTTATTCTAGCCACTGGCTAGTCTCCACACATGGCTTAAACTCCCAGGCATGCCCAGATCTCAGCTGCATCCATGCGATGCTGATCTTGGAATACAGGCAATGCAGAACCTACAGGATCATTGAGGCTTCCACCCAAATTTAAAAAGAATGTCTGGGGAGGCCTGGCAACATCTATGAATTTGGGTTTTTTTTCAGACTATCCCTTTGAGGGGGATTTGCAAGAGCTTCTCTCTCTCCCTCCTAATCACTAAGATGTCAGTGGCTCTGCCTTGTCCCACCCTCCCTGCCATGATGGACCGAAACCTCTGTGTGCAAAACAAGCCTTTCCTCCCTGCAGGTGTTTTGCTCCGGTGTTTGTCAGGGAGGGAAAGTCTGACTAATACACACGAGGTGCCACGTAGAGATGGTGTGTCTGCCGAGATGCCAGATATGGAGATGGTGTCAGAGAAAGAGATGTGCACTCAAGATAGATCAGCTTCAATCCCAGGATGAAATGAGAGCGTCCTGAACTGGGAAGATTCGACACCATGGAAGGAGGAACAAGAAAGGGATTGAAGGGATGATTGGTAACTTGAGTTTTGGAATGGAGACAAAAGCCAAATATCTGGACAAGCCTTAGGAAAGAAATAATAGATCAATGATGTCAAACATTATTGGAGAAGTTGGCAAACCAAGGCCAGAGAATAGAACTTTGGGCTCAGCATCAGAGATGCTACACTTTGTACCAGTCAAGGTCCTTAAGTGTCATTTTAAAAATGACTAGGTGGTTTAAGTAGAAAGTATATTTACTTTGAATTTTACAGAATCTTAAGAAGAGCTTGTTTCTGAGGCTAACGGGTGTCATGGTCCAGTCTCACACTGTGATGTGCTGAGAGCACAATGCTAGCAGGTAACAGTGTCTACTGAGAATTGATGGCAGTGGATTTCAACTTTGGCCGCCCACTGAAGTTAGATGCAGGACTGTAAAATTGACCAGTCCCTGTCCCTAGAGATCCATTTGTTTTTAATACACTGTATCTAAGTTTGACTTGGAGATTTTTTAAGAAGGGAGTTTATATTTAGACGGGACAATTTCATTATGAAGAATTTGTATGGTCTAAAGTGGCCTGATTCTGGGGAGTATATTCTACCATCTCCTTTAGGGCTGTGGGACCCGATGACCCCTTTCACTGTTCCCCACAAGTGTGGCTAACCCTTCACTGTTCTGACGCTCAAGGGGGGTTGGGGTAGGCCCCTTCATGATGGGGTTGTGGATTCCAGAGGTCTTCAGTGTAAAGAATGAGAACTTTTGCAAGTGTTTGACATTTCCTATAGTCTGTATGGTGGAATGCTTCCTTCCCTTCTTTTTTCTTTCCTCCTTCCCTTGTATTTTTCTCTCTCTTTTCTTCCTTCTTTCTCACTGCTGGGGCTCTCAAGCCCAGTGCACCATGCATGCTAGGCAAGCCCTCAACCACTCAGCTACATGTAGAGATTTTATTTGTTTGTTTCAAACAGGATCTCTCTATGTAGCTTGAACTGGCTTCAAACTCATCATCCTCCTGCCTCTGTCTCCTCAGTTCTGGAATTACAAGGGCTCAAAGCTGAATGAAATGAGGACATGGCCACTCCAAGGTATGGTTGAGGGGGAGAATTTACTGTAGAGATGAGGGAGAGTAGAGCCAGAGGCATCTGGAAGACTTTGGATTGAACTGGGCCTCGAACCAAGAGAGCTCAGGGCTGAAATTGGCAGCGGTTTTATAGGAAGCAGAGACACTGAGCTAGAGAGGTTTAGGGTAGGGAGTAGGCCAGGCAGGATTACTATGATACAGGCACCTCAGCCTTTCGTCTGAGTTTCATGTGAACCTGACAAACACCAGGCCTGGCTTTCAGGAGTTGGGAGTGTGAGGAAGCAGAACGAATTGCACGACATATGCATGGCCATTGCAGAGGGTGGTGCTTGTGGCTAAAGAGATAGAGGTGTGGCCATTTTAGACCAGTTTCCTGAAGAAGGTATCTAGCTCACTTGTCCTGGGAAGAAAAACACAGGAAAAGCACATGACTGCTTACTAGCTCCTGGGATGGTTCTCCTAATTCTCAGAACAAGGGCCACTGACACCCCTCCCCTATGATCTCAGATCAGGGGCCACTGACGCTCCTCCCCTGTGATCTCAGTTCTCAGGTGTTACTGAGATTCATGCCTGTCCCAGCAGCTTTGCTCACCTTCCAATATTGCATCATGCTTTTAACCTGGAGGCCTAGATGCACCAATCTATATTCCTTACTGATATGTTTCAAACTTCATGTCCCCAGTGATCCACTCCTGAGATTGACCTATTTAGAAATTTGAAACAACGTTTTGGTTTCTTTTCTTATTAGCAAGACAAATAACATAGAAAATGCAGATATTTACAGGGATGTGTGAAGGAATAAGGAATAAAACTAGCCACTTGCCAGAGTAAACACTATTAATATTATTAGCATTTATTATCTCAGTGCTTTTTTACTCATATTTGTGGATAAGTATTTAGGTAAGTCATAGTGTTGCATAGCATGCCTACAGCCCTGGGTTCGATCACCGCTCCTGAGGCAAACAAACAAAACAACAGACCCTTAAAAAGAAAAGCTTTTGTGTGTACATGGATGGAATATGGATGAAGGAAATACATGTGTTTCTTATGAGAAACTTTATGTACAGAAAATAAGCTCAGAAAGGAGGAAGCTCGCCCAGAGACATGAAAGCCAAATCTGGGACTAAGAACACCAGGAAGCTGCCCTACTCATTGGCGGTGAAGGAGTCCTGCTCCGGTGGCAAGGACAGAGGCGCCCAGCAGCGGTGCAGGGGTGCTACGCCATTTCCACATTCTTCCTTCTGCCCCCACTGGAGGTAAACAGGAAGCGGAAGTGCTGGGAGAACGCCTATTTCTCCCAGGAAGACAACTGTTGAGGCCAAGGAGGCACAGCCCCGCCTGCCCGCGCTGGAAGCCAGGAGCCGGTGACTGGAGGGAGAGCAGCTCTAATCCTGGAGCGCCCGGCCTGCGGGAACCAATCAGAACCACGCTGCTCTTGAAGTCTGGGGAAGGCTTCTATCTCACCATGGCAACTGACTCCCTGCTGAAAGGGAAACTCAGGTCTCCACTTTGCTTTCTGCTCGCTCAGAGTCTGATGGCTGAAGGCTGACAATGTCCTTCATTCCTCTTTTAGGCCGTGTGAGGGAAGTCTGGTGAATGACAATGTGGAGATGGAACAGAAAGGATTTCATTAATTACATGGCTGTCTTTGTCTGAGAAGAAGCGCTCTCTCTCTCTCTCTCTCTCTCTCTCTCTCTCTCTCTCTCTCTCTCTCCCCCCCGCCCATCTTTGGATGCAAGCCAGCCCTGCAATTTTAACTAGAGACCGTCAAGGCTCCAGTGAGTGATCCCTGGAGAGTTTGTTCTGCTTTAAGTTCACTTGGCACGAGCAATGGCTAGTGCTGGGCTGGCTCCGCGCAGAGACTGGCAGCACGTTCTGAAAGTTCCTTCTGTATTGTTACCGAAGCTGCAGACACTGTGGGAACAGTTATAGGGTTCTGCTGATACCCTCAAACTGGTAACTTTGTGTTATAGCTCTGGGCTCATTTTGACCAGAATTGAATAGACAGCAATTTGTTAGAAAAACAGTATCATTAATTTTGATGGGAACTTTTAGGAAAACAAGAGATGGAAATTCTTTCCAGTTTGTGTTTGTGTGTGTGTGTACACAACATTCGTGTGTGCATTAATTAGATAACTATGTATTAGGGCTAGGGAAAGGGCTCAGTAAAATGCTTGTTTGCAAACATGATCAGATCCCCAGTACCCTGTGAAAACACATGCCTGAAATTTCAGCACTGGAGAGGTGGAGGAGACAGGGCATCTCTTGTCTTTTGGACCAGCCAGTCTGCCTGAAGAAGTCAGCTCCAGCTTCAGTGAGACACCCTGTCTCAAAAATGAAGGTAGCAAGTAACTGAGGAGACACCCAAAATCAAACTCTGGCCTCC
>NC_022009.1:90932939-90947071 GCF_000317375.1 Microtus ochrogaster | reverse complement strand
GAGAGAGAGAGAGAGAGAGAGAGAGAGAGAGAGAGAATAAAAAAATTAGGGTGTGATATTTTCAGGGTCCTTGAACGTCAGACTAAGGAGCTAGGTTTTATTCCAGAAGCTACACAACAACACCAGAGCAAAGATTTAATGTGGCATCAGAGGGAGGCAGAGGAGCATGAGGAAGGAAGGCCTGGCACAGTGCAGGCAGGACAGAGACAGGTCAACTGAAAGGCAGAGTGAGATATTTGGTCTTGCGGCTAGATAGATGTCAGGGTGGTCCTAAGGGCGGTCCTGTCCTTCACACTGTCCTGTCTGCAGTAAAGAACTGAGCCTTTTCCCCAGGCATCTCAGATAGCATCAGTTCAAAGAAGAAGACAAGTGTCTGTGGATTGCTCTGGTTCTAATTATTGCTTCCTCTACTGCTCTCCTCCACACCTCACACTTAGGGCAACGAAGCAATGGCAATCCCAGGTCAGCGATTCTCAAGAGTTAGCACATTAAAGTCACTTGGAGGCTTGGTCGTAACACAGGCTGTGATGGTTTAAGAAACTGAATTTCCGAGTGGAAAGGTAGCTCACAGAGTAGCTCGCGGGACCTGCCCAGTGTACTGGGAGCCCTGGTTCTACCTTCAGTACTGAGTAAATCGGATGTAGTGGTGCATACCTGTAACCACAGCACTTGGAAGGAAGACACAGGAAACCGAATTTAAGGTCATCCCCGACTGCGCACGAGTTTCAGGCCATCCTGGGTTACATGAGACCTTGTTTCAGAAGGGTGAGGGAGGAGGAGGGGAAAGAAAAACTGGGTTCCAATGAGTGTCTAAGACAGTGGTTCTCAACCTTCCTAGTCTGTGACCCTTTAAGACAGTACCTCATGTTGTGGTGACCCCAACCATGACATAATTTTGTTGCTGTTTCTAACTGTAATTTTACTTCAGTTCTGAATCATAATGTAAGTATCTGTGTTTTCTGATGGTGTTAGACAACCCTGTGAAGAAGGTCATTTCATCCCAAAGGGGTTGTGACCACAGGTTGAGAACTGTCCCTCTAAAGGATGATGGTGCGGCTGTTCTGGGACCAGAACCTGGAGTTCCTCTACTCCAGGCTTTTAGAGTTACCTTTGTAGCTGTGAGGCAGGGACAAGAACAGTAGAGGAAGCATCTGAATCAGAAGACGCCTTTCTTGTTCTTCGAACTGACATTATCAAAGATGTCTGAGGCAAAAGGCTCAGTTCTTTGCTGAACACAAAACACTGTGAAGGAAGCATTATGATGTAACTATATAATCACAGCTACAGTCGGGACCAGATCCTGGCTCAGCCTCTTGCACTACTGATTTAATTCCTTGAAGCCTTTGATTATTCTAGGTTGTGTTTATTATTCTTTATATGTTATTTTATGTTAAAATTGGGATAACATTGACCACGTCACAGGGTTCTGAGGGTCAAACATGGAAAACCACAGAAAGTATTTGGCTGTATGCTGGATGAACATAAGATGAAATATGGACCTAGGACACGGATATTGTAACCATGAGAACCTTTATGTGATAGAAAATAAGGCAAGGAGATGGAAGGACCCATAATGCCAACATCAGGGAGTTGGAGGCAGGAGAATCAGAAGTTCGTGGTCAATCATCAGATACACAAGTGAATCCAAGACAGCCTGGGCTGTGTGAAATGCTGCCTTCAACTAAACTACTGAATAAAACATACAGAGAGATTTCATCATTCCTATTTTCTGTTTGGTTTTGATTTGCTTTTTGGATTTTTTTTTCCTTCTACAGTCTTATGCTGTTCAGTTGTGGTAACTGTGTGCCATATGGGGCTGGCGATGTGGCTGGCTGGGAGAGTGCTTGCCTTGCATTCACGAGGCCCTGGTTTTCACTAACAGCCTTGCAGAGACAGAGCAAGGTTTCACAGGCCTGTGAGATTAGCACTCGGGAGCATCAAGAGTTCAAGGTCATTCTCGGCTACATAGACAATCTGACCAGCCAGGCTACATCTCTGTCCAAGAAAATGAATAACAACAAGATACCAGGGGATCCTGAGCCCTGGGGAGCAATGTGGAGCAGCACACAGGGAACTTGGTCGTTCCTCCCCCCAATACCAACCCATCCTGGGACAGCCAAGTGGTCACCTCTGAGTCACTATCTGGTCTGTCAGCCCCTTGGGGACACCAAAGACCCCAGGGGTGCTCATAGCTTTGGTCCCAGCATTGTCTTCACAGTCCTTCCCCAAAGAACATGGGAAAATTCATTTTCAGGGAGTTTGCTGCCCGTGGGGAAGAGGGGAGCAAACGGAACCTGGGCACAGAGGAAGGAAGAGTCCATAGGAGGAAGGGAAGCTTTTCTTTGGACTTCTGCCTCTCACCTCCACCCATTAGCACAGCTGTCTCTGTGGGTCTTGAGGCTTTGAGTCTGGTCGCTGTGAGGATGCAAGCTCAGAGGATTTTCCCTGTGCAACTCTCTGGGGCTTGTTCCCAGTGAAGAAACCAGCAAGTAAGCATTTTTCTCTAAGCAGATAAGTCTGGTGCTCCATCATCCCCAGACGAGAAGAAGGCAGACTTGGCAGGCAATCCTGAAAAGAGGGCCATCTCAGGTTGAGCTGGTGTCGTGGGAACTTGATGACAAGGCCCTGATGATCCCGCCAATTCCTGCCCCAAGGAAAGAGCTTGGGGGCGGACACCCCTCAGCTCAGCTTGCTGCAGAGGAGTGTTGGAGAGAGCCTTGAGGGAAATGTGCAGCACATGGAGGTCTTTGGGCTCTGGGCCCATCAAGTCAAAGCTTGCCATAGGTTAGTAGAAAGAGCGAGCTCCACTCGTCCCCTGAGAAGGGAAGTGGTTGCTTACGCCAGATGACTGTTTGCTGCGGCAGGCACTGTCCTTTACGTGGTGGTGTTTGGCAACACCCCTCCCTTCTGTCATTATACTTCCTCTTTGGGTGATTCCATGACCCCAAAATGTCTAGACATTGCCAACAACCCCCAGGGAACAGAAATCAGGTGGCCCAAGACCCACTGAGCTGTGGCACTGTTCTCTGCTGGAAGCACTTGGGGAACAGGGCACCCATTCCCTGCTTCTAGAAAGGAGTAACGCTCCCAGCAAAAGGGGACGTGAGATATTTGAAGGATAGTCTCAAAGTGGCGAGCTCTGAAAGGCAAGTGGGAGATCATGAAATAAGATTTTTTTTTTTTTGGTAAAAAAAAAGTAGACAAGAAATATGTGATTTGTCTCAGGCCTTAAGATGAGTCAGGAAGGGAAACATGAATTTAGGATCTGACCTTCAGAAAAAGACAAACAACTTCATCACCTTTCCCCTCCTAAACTCCTTCATTCCTGGATCTTCAAGGGAACAAGTGTTAGCTGTTTTAGAACATTACCTGAGTTGGGTAGCTGTGTAGCTGGTGGAACATTTCACTGGAGGCCATGTGGATGTCCGTGGTCTGTGCTCCTGCAGGAGGCCATGTTGATGCCCAGAATAGGCGTTACCACTGAAGGTCACGTGGATGTCCATGGTCTGTGTTCCTGCATAACGACATGTTTTGTCCAGGATACATGTTACCACTGAAGGTCATGTTTGATGTCCGTGGTCTGCATTCCTGCAGAAGGACATATTGATGTCCAGAATAGTTATTACCACTGAAGGTCACGTGGATGTCCGTGGTCTGCACTCCTACAGGAGGCCATGTTGATATCCAGAATAGGCATTATCACTGAAGGTCATGTGGATGTCCATGGTCTATGCTCCTGCAGGACAATGTTTTGTCCAGAATACATGTTACCACTGAAGGTCACTTGGATGTCCGTGGTCTGTACTACCACCTGAATCAGTTTCAAGCACAAGAAAATAAGCTGCTTATTCTGGCAGGCAAAGGGGGTCGTAGAAGATTCAGGGTCTGAGGGTCCACAATTCCTAACATGCCACGACCACCCAGTGTGTCTGTCTTTTCTCGTCCCAACTCAGGTAAACTTCCCTCTTTTTTTCTTTTCTGTCTCCTTCTTTTTGATACGGCCATAGCCTAGCTGTGTTTTCTCTGGAACTTTGGGCTTCTTTATTCTTTCTTTCTGAAGTCTCTCTTCCCACCATGTGGCAACTTCCAAGCTGGTTTAACTCAAACGGCATTTTTCTTTCCTGCTTTTGTTCTACTCTGTTCCTCCTCCATTTGGCTGCTGAAACTCACAGGGCACCTGCTTTGGGACTTTTCTTCTAAACTTTCATAAGTAGCCTATCTTCAGGTGTCTGAGTTCATTCTTAAACTCTTTTATTAATGAGACTATGAACCCCAAGAGGCGATGTTGATTTTCCTGGTATTATACGGCAACTACAGAGAGCTAACCTGTGTTCCTTCCACACCCATTTACTGTCTTAACCCATTTTTAGGAAAGCATTGCCTTGAGTGAGGTCAGAATCCTCACCTTGGATTTTATCGCCGGGTACATGTACGGATGCTGGAAGATGCCATGTAGTGTGAAACCTCTGTTGTCTCCACCTGCCAATATCCCTTCGTCAGTAACCCTGTCCGTTCATCCTTTCACCCCACGGCTTTCCTGCTCACCCCACTGCTTCCAAGGTGGAAGGCAAAGGCAAAACCTGCTGGGCACCAGACCCCTCTCCTTGCTCCTCTCCTCTGCACCATTTTGACATTCTTGCCAAGGACCTAAGTTTGGTTCTAAGCACCCACATTGGATGGTTCACAACCAACTGTAACTTCAGCTCCAGGGGACCTGCCCTACACATGAAACCCACACACAAAAATACATAAAAGTAAAATCTTAAAAAAACAATAACAAGAAACCAAACAAATCCACATTGTGCCCAGAATACTGAAGAGAAACAGAAAGGCCCAGTGCAAGTCAGTGTGGGTCCAGTGACTTGGTGAGAGGTCAAGTTTCAGTTAAGGGGCCACAGGGCTGTGTTTCTTGGGGCGAGAACCTCTGACCTTCAGCACGGAGCAACTCAAGGTTTCTAGGCACTGTGCTCAGGTGGGGAGCCTGCAGGCTGGGGTAGAGGGCAGGCTTAGGCACTAGACCTGCAAACAAGCATAAGTCCTTGATATGGGTTTTAGGTGTTCTCTCTCTCTCTCTCTCTCTCTCTCTCTCTCTCTCTCTCTCTCCTCCCTTCTTCTTTCTGGTTTTCCATATTCCTTTTTTTAATGCTAGAGTCCAGCTTCCTTTGGCTGGGGGTTGGTTACAAGCTTTTCCTCCTGGTGACAGATTGCTTAGCTACATGCTGGAAGACATAGCCCTCCTTCCAGTCAGCCCAGAATTAGGCCCATAGATTTCCAGTTATGGAAGAGAGCTGTTCTGAGCCAGGCAACAGATGTAAATTATGGGCCTGAATTGATTTTGCATTAATTTCTCGTAGGCTAGTCCCATGCTGCTTAAATACCACTTTTTTAGAGCAACGGTGGCATTGTATTTTTCAGAGCTGATTTGTTTCCACCGCCGAGCGGGCTCCAGGAGGACTGGACAGTTTTTTAAACTCTCTTCTTGTAGGAAAGTACTCTCACCAGCAAGCGATTCTCTGGACCCAGTAGTGGATTTGTGTGATTCCCAGCCTGTTTTCCCGTAGGGCTTTAGTAGCCCTCATTTCAAGATACTTAACTCCTGGAAAAAGCTGCCAGTTACCCATGGAGACAGTGAAGTGGCTGTGCAGGAGGTCAGGGTGGCAGATAAAGACACAGCGTGTCCCTATGGCTCAGCCAAGCCCATGTGCCGTGTGCTGTGGACTCTTGGCTCTCTTTCTAGAGCCAACACTTTGAAAACCCATTGAGTGAAGGACAAAGAGACAAGCTATGTGCTCCCTTCCCCCTTCCTTGTAGAGGGATAGAGTGGGACAGCACTGAAACCCTGAGCATAACATTAGAAGCCCCTGTCAGCACACCCTGTATGCAGGCGCTCTCTCATGTAAAACTCGCTGGCAGGGGCTGCGTTCCTGCCACTCAGCTCCCGGCTGCCTGGCTAGCTTATGGCCTAAAATAACAACACGCAAACTGTATTCATATAAACACTGCCTGGCCCTTTATATCTAGCCTTTTCTGGCTAATTCTCATATCTTGCTTTAATCCATATCTAATAATCTGTGTAGCACCAGTCTTACCGGGAAAGATTCAGCAGTGGCTTGCTTCATTGTGTCTGCCCTGAAGAGGAGAGGCATGGCATTGAATTCGTGATCCTCCTGCCTCTGCCTCCTTCAGCAAATCCTACCAGCGTGCGCCACTACAACCTGCCCTGACTTCAGTAGCTTCAGTACCAAAGCTGACTATGGGAGGGAGCAAGGACACCGTGACTGCATTTCGTCCCCAATGTGGCCAATGATTCTGTAATTGGGTCTATTTGTTAGACATTTGACAAGCGATTTGAGATGATTCTCTCACCCCCACTTACGCCCTCAGAAGCTGAGGGCATTAAAACTGTAACTCCACATATACCCAGAGCTGGGGTGTGATTCACTTGGCAGAGTGTTTCCCTATTATGCACAAATCCTTGGATTCAGTGCCTGCACCCATCAGGGTGTAGTAGCCTATTATCTATAATCCTAGCACTCAGGAGGTGAAGGCAGGAGGATCAGAAGTTCAAGGACACCTCCAGCAATATAGTCGGGTTTTGGCAGCCCAGGGTTCTGTGATACAAGAGACCTTGTCATTAAAATGTGCTCGGGGACAAGAGTGATGGCTCAGTGATTGGGAGCACTTGCTGCTCTTGCAGAGGACCAGAGTTCAGTGCCCGGCTCTGTCTGTGTCCAACAACTACCAAGAACTCCAGCTACAGGGGATCAGATGCCTCTGACTTCACCAGGCACTGCAGTCGCATACGCAGAGGCACACATGCATAAACACATGATTAAAATAATAAAAAATCAATATTTAAAAAGAAATTCCAAATATGTCCCAGAGAAGAACCAAACCCCTCCAAGTTCAAACTTGCTCTAGGCCTCTGGGAAAGTGCATCGCCTTGAGCACGCTGTCCCCAGCTTGCATCTTGTGCCATTAATGGCTCCAGCGTACCTAGGTGAACATTTCAATGCACTCTACACAACTCAGATTGGACGTTACTGGGGAAAATGTGTATGTGTATGTGTCTGTTTGAGAGGTTGTCCTAGGTCTCGGTCCCAGGAGCAATCCACCTTGTGTCGCTGAGCCAGGAGCTCTCATTGGCCTGCTTCCTGTTGAGTAGTATAGGCGGGCTGATCCACAAACCTCAGGAATCCTCCTGTCTCTGCCTCCCCAGCACTGGGGATCCAAGCCTGTGCTCCATGGGTGCTGCGGATTGATCTCAGGTATGGCAAGGACTTTACCAGCTGATCTTATTGCCCTGGCCCTGGACATCACCTGGAGAAAGACAGGGTAGGGGTTGGAGAAGGAACTTTAGTCTCTTAATCGTTGGCTCCAGGGACTGAGATCCAAACCTATGTTATTGAAGGCCTCTGTCCCGTGGAGCTAGCAAGCTATCTTGGGTTGAATGAGTCAGGGCTAGTCTCCATGTCTTCTCACATCTGTCTGAACCACTGCTTGCTGGGATGGTTGCAGAGCGATTGATTGATCTGATCCATCATTCGCCAAGGACTGTACAGAGAGGAAACTCCAGTGGGAAGTGGTGGCCCAAACTGGCCGGTACCCAAGTAGAGAGCGCAGTCTCTTGAAGGAAAGATATTCTTAGAAATGTAATTAGCATGATCTATGTTGTAAGTGACAGAGAAACTAATCTTAAATATTTTATGTTTACTGTTATATCTATCATATATACAATTTTCTGAAGTATGTAATTTAGAGAATAATCAAGTGCCCTTTGGATCACTCAAAAGTCAAAAAATCTGCACATTTGATATAGCTGAAACCATTTTCCTGAGTTTGTATGTATCTTGTCTTTGCTCTGTATTTTTCTACAGTATCTGTATCCATTTTTCAACAATATAGCAATTTTGTGTGATTTTTACCATGTTTATTTTGTTCACAGTCAACTGAACCTCTTTAATTTGAAGGCTTTGTCAATAAAATTCAAAAAAAATTGAAGAAGTTGAGGGAGGCTAAAAGTCCATGATGGGAGTTAACTGTCGTGGTAAGGTTAGTTCAGGGGACGCTCTGGAGCTAAGACAGGATTGGCAGAAACCTCCTTGAGAAACCCTTAGGGACCCACTATGTTGTTCAAAGCCTGCACTCAGAAGGCCAGCCAGGGTGCTGCTCAAGTTTGAGTTCTAGCGCCACCTGGGGGATAGAATGAGCTAATTCCCATTCTCTACTGAGTCGAAGGAATCTGTCAGCTGTTTTCAAAGCATCTTATTTTTCTTAAAGATTCAGTGTGTGTGTGTGTGCATAAGATGACATCAGATCTTTGTACATGGAGTAGGTAGTTGTGAACTGACTTAGGTGTTGAGAAAAGAACTCGAGTACTCTCTAGAAGAGCAGCGAGCATTCTCAACCACTGAACCACCTTTCCAACCCCACAGCATCCTAACCTTAATATCTCATTTAATTTTCAAGTAGTTGGTCTAGAAGCCAGAATTTTTTAATTGCCTTCTTTCTTTCTGTTTTCTTCTTTCTTTCTTTTGTTCCTTCTTCCCTCTGTCCTTTTTTGATTTTTAAAACAGGTTCCAGAGGCTGCCCTGGAACTGCCTCTGCAGACCAGGCTGTCCTTGAACTCACAGAGATCTACCCACATCTGTGTGCTGGGAATAAAGATGTACACCACTACGCCTGGCCAAGGTAAGAATTTCTAGTTAGTGAAGAAATTAATCTCTCAACAGATTACTGCAGAAAAATAATCTTTTGTGTGTACAGTTAATGATATTATCAAAGAAATGATTTTGTAGTTTTTGTTTGATTTTATTTATTTATTATTTTTGTCAGACTGGCCTAGAACTTGCTATGTAGCCATGATAGCCTTGAACCATTCTGTCTGAACCTTCCAAGTGCTCGGTTTATGGGTGTGTGCCATCCCAGTGACATTATTGTTTCCAATATAGTCTTTGGGACCTAGAAAATTGACTTAAAGATAAGAGCAGTTGTCAGCCCTTATGGCAGATGGCTCACAGACATCTGCAGGAGATCTGGTGCCCTCTTCTGGCCTTTGTAGGTACTTGCACACATGTGGGCTTACAAGTTCACATACACATAAAATATTTTTTGAAGACCTTATTCAGGTAGCATCTATATAACATAACATTCAAGAATTTAAAAATGTAAATGGAGTGGCGGGCTATGTTCCTGGCACCCAGCCGCCTGCACGGCTAGCTTTATCTGAAATAATTACATGGAAACTATATTCTTTTAAACATTGTTTGGCCCATTAGTTTTAGCCTCTTATTGGCTAGCTCTTACATATTGATCTAACCCATTTTTAATAATCTGTGTAGCCCACGAGGTGGCTTACCAGGGAAGATCTTAACCTGTGTCTGTCTGGAGTGGGAGAATCATGGTGACTCTCTGATTTAGCTTTTTTCTCCCAGCATTCTGTTTTGTTTTCTCTGCCTACCTAAGGGTTGGCCTATCAAATGGGCCTAGGCAGTTTCTTTATTAATAAGAAATCACTCCCACATCATAAAAAGTATAATTTGGCACTTTTATTAGTTGCTGGATGGTGCAAGGGCCATCATAACCCAGGGTCAGAACACCTCCACCACACTGACAGAACTCTCTGTCCTCTGTCTGCAGTGAGTGCCCTCCCCATCCCCACCCCAGCTCTCTGTTCTGTCTCTAGAAAGCCTTCCTACAAGCCTTTCCTATCTGGGTATGTCATGTAAATGGAGCTATGCTCCATGTGTACCTTTGAGTCTGGCTCCTTTCACTTGACTCAGTGTTTCTGAAGTTTATCCATGTTGTAGAATTTATCAGCAGTTCATTCTTTTTGATAGTGCGTTCCACTATATTTTACTACTCCTCGTTTGATGGACATTGGATTTATTCATAGCCTCACTGCTATTAGAATTGGTATAATAATTGTCTTTCTAAGTAAATGAAGTCGTGAATACAATGTATGGAGGGGTGCTTACCCAAATTACATAGCCCAGTTATTTGGGGAAGTGATGGTTCCTGGGTTCAGCATGTACCCAGAGGCCCTGGGAAACAGAATCTTGCAGAGGCACAGAAGTTCAGAATACGAGCTATTGGACAGCAACATTCAGAGATGACTCCCTCCACACACACCCCACTGACCCCGTGTCCACACCTGCTCCCAGTCCACCCATGAAATATATTTTATTTTCCCCCTCCCAGGGAGATTCCCACATCCTCCCCCCAGACCCTTTCCCTTTACCAAACCTCTCTGGGTCTACAGATTGTAGCTTTGTTATCATCACATCCTGGGTATAAGCTAATACATATCATATTTATCTCCTGGGCCTGGATTACCTCACTCAGGATAATATATTTTTCTAGTTTCATCCATTTGCCTGCAAATTAAAGGCACACACCACCACCGCCCAGCTTTCATGATGTCATTTTTAACAGCTGAGTAGTGCTCCATTGTGTAAATGTACCACATGATTTTCATCCATTCTTCTGGTTGAGGGACTTCTAGGTTGTTTTCAGTTTCTGGCTATTTTGAATAAGGCCACAATGAACATGGTCAAGCAAGTGTCTTTGGGGTAGGATGGAGTGACTTTTGGGTAGATACCCAGTGGTATAGCTGGGTCTTGACTTCCTAACTTCCTGAAAAACCACCGCACTGATTTCCACAGTGGCTGTATCAGTTTGCACTCCCACCAGCAAAGGAGTGTTGTGTTTTCCTTGCTCCACATCCTCGCCACATCCTCAACTTTGTTGAGAATTCTGTTTAGACCTGTATCCCATTTTTAATTGAGTTCTTTGGTTTTTGATATCTAGTTTCCTGAGTACTTTATGTGTTGTGGATATTAGTTCTTTACCGGAAGTGGAGCTGTTAAAATCACCTCCCGCTCTCTAGGCTGTGGCTTTGTCCTGCTGAAGGTGTCCTTTGCCTTACAGGGGCGTCTCAGTTTCCTGAGGTCCCATTTATTAATGTTGATCTTAGTGTGTTGCTGCTACTGTTCTTCAGGAAGTTATTTCCTATGCTAATACACTCAAAGCTTTCCCTTCAGTCAGGGCCAGTGTGTCTGGTTTTATGTCAAAGTATTTGATTCACTTGGACTTGAGTTTTGTGCAGGGTGATAGATATCCATTCTTCTGCATGCAGACATCCATTTATGCCAGCACCATTTGTTAAAGATGCTTTTTATCCCATTGCGTATTCTAGGAAGTCTTTAATTTCTTTTTTTCTGCCTTGACTCAGTGGTACTTCAAGAGTTGTTCAGTTCCCATAAGTTTGTGGGCTTTCTGTTGTTCCCATTGTTGTTGAAATACAGCTTTAGTCAATGATGGTCTGATAGGATGCAGGGAGTTATTTCATTTTCTTATACCTGTTAAGACTTGCTTTGTGTCAGAGTATGTGGTCAGTTTTGGAGAAACTTCTATGAGGTGCTGAGAAGAAGAAATATTCTTTTGTGTTTCAGTGAAATGTTCTATAAATATCTGTAAGGTTTTCAACATCTATTAGCTCTAGTATTTCCCTGTTTAGCTTCTGTTTAGTTTTTGTCTGGAAGACCTGTCCAGAGTGGAGTATTGATGCCTCCCACTATCTGTGTGTGAGGGTCAATATGTGATTTAAGCTGTAGTGGTGTTTCCTTTACAAACTCAGGTGCCCTTGTGTTTGGAGCACAGATGTTAGGAAGTAAAATGTCATCTTGGTGTATTTTTCGTTTGATGAGTATGTAGTGTCCTTTTCTATCCCTTTTGATCAGTTTTTGTTTGAAGTCTGTTTTGTTAGATATTAGAATGGCTACACCAGCTTGCTACTTAGGTCCATTTGCTTGGAAGAATTTTTTCCAACCCTTCACCTTGAGGTCTGCTCTTGATGTTGAGGGGTGTTTCTTGTAAGCAGCAGAAAGATAGATCTTATTTCCTCCTACATTCTGTTAGTATGTGTCTTTTTGTTGAGGAATTAAGGCCATTGATAGAGAGAGATTCAAAGGCCAATGATTGTTAATTCCTACTATTCTGATGGTAGCAGAGGTGGTGGTAGTGTGTGTGTGTACGTGTGTGTGTATGTATGTGTGTGTGTGTATGCACTTCCCTTCTTTTGATTTTGGCAATGTGAGATTATTTATTTCTTGTGTTTTTATGTGTGTAGTTAACCTCCTTCAATGGGAGCCTTTAGGGTCCAGCCCCAAGACTCTCTTCAGGATTCAGATTGGTCACTATAGCAAGCAAAAAGGCAGTTTTCTTCTTAGGGTATCTGAGGGCAAATGAATGAACTCTCTCCCTCTGTGCTTTTTCAAATACGTCTCTTTATTGTTCTGCTTTTATTCTAATTATCCTGTCCTAATTCTAATTCTTCCTCTAACCTTTTTCCCTCCTATAGGAACCTTGAAGTGACAAAATAACTAGAAGATATACCTGTCCTTGATCAAAAGCACATTCCTAGGGTAAGTGATAGGGAGCTGAGCTCTTGCCATGGCAACACAAGGTTCCAAGGTTACAGGACTAAGACTGTGGCCAGACCAGGCGGGGGCCAGTAACAAAGGTGCAGTCTCGGGCACCATTCTAGCTGGCTCCCAGGGTAAGTGACAAAGGAGGCTCGAGAGTTGGGGGGGGGGGGTGGAGGAGGCACAGTGCCCAGTGACAAACTTTGAGACATAGGTCTATTGTAAGCAGACTCACAAGCAAAGAACTGGCGTGCTTTTCTCCAGGAGCTTTGTGTAGCAGTTGGTTAGACAGCTGCGACTCAGACTATATGCACAGCTGTAAAGTTTTAAAGTTGTGATCTATTTACCAAAAGTTTTTAGTCCAGTTTGAACTTTCTCTGAGGTGAAAGTGAGCTAATTATGTGCAGTTAGTCTTAACAAAAGGAACAGGCATGATTTTAAGTGTCTACAGACATTGTGGGACAAATAGGTCCAGTTATGAAGCATGTCCTAGTACATTTTCTGTGTATCAAAATTATATAGCTAAAATCTTTCTGACTAGCCACAGATATATGTGTTCCCATAAGACTGAGACATAGTCATGAGATTACATGTAAACATCACATGAAAAATGCATGGTATTGGGGAGATACATCGCTGTTATTGCACGAGTGAAATTATAGATGAAAGCATCAGTTTCAGAGTCAGTGGCCCTGCCTAGCAGAGTTTCTTCATCTGAGAATAATTTCTCTGGTGGATTGGCATCTGAATTATCAATCACTATAAGCTATAATTATATTATGACCCACAGTAGCTCATGATAAATTCTGCTGACACTCCTTAGGTTGAATTTTTCCTTCTAGTACCTTCTGCAGGGCTGGATTTTAGATAGATATTGTTTAAATTTGACTTTATCATGGAATATCTTATTTTTTCTATGGTGATGAATTTTTCTTTCTGGGTATAGTATTCTGCCATCTGTGGTCTCTTAAAGTCTGTCCAGGCCCTTCTGGCTTTTAGAGTTTCTACCGAGAAGTCAGGAGTAATTCTAATAGGTTGGTTTTTATATGTTATATGGTCTTTAACCCTTACAGATTTTAATATTCTTTGTTCTGTATGTTTAAGTGTTTGATAATTATGTGGTGAGGGACCTTTCTTTGCTGGCCCAATCTGTTTGGTGTTCTATATGCTTCTTGTACCTTGATAAACATTTTCTTCTATGATTTTGTTGAAAATATTTTCTGAGCCTTTGAGCTGGGTTTCTTTTCCTGCATCTATCCCTGTTATTCTTAGGTTTGGTCTTTTCATGGTGTACCAGATTTCCTGGATGCTTTGTGTCAGTAATTTTTTACATGTAACATTTTCTTTGGCTGATATGTTCTTGTCTTTTATCATATCTTCAATGTCTGAGATTCTCTCTTCCATCTCTTGTATTCTGTTGGTGAAGCATGCCTCTGTAGAAGTTTGTGCTTTCTTTATTGTTTCTATGGAAACTCTCAGGTCTTAAACAGTTTGATTCATTGCCTTCAGCTGTTCTTCTTTTCTTGGTTTTCTTTAAGGGATTTATTTGTTTCCTTTTTAAGGACCTGTATCTTCTTCATAATGTTCTTGTTGTTCATCTATGTTGAAATATTCAGAGCCTGTTGTGTTCTGGTGGAGACATATTGCCTTGACTCTTATTGATTGTGTTTTTATACTGACATCTGGTTTGGGGATGATTTTAAATCC
>NC_022009.1:90931125-90931771 GCF_000317375.1 Microtus ochrogaster | reverse complement strand
GTTCTACACAGACTCAGTAATGATGATGAGAGCAAAGATTAAGATTCAAAGTAGTAAACTCTATTAATTGTAACTGTACTTTTATACCCATTGGGTTCTGCGGTGGTAGATGCTGGAGTTTGGGGAGACTGACAGACTGCTTCAGTTGTTTCAGCCGTGGTTCTCAACCTGTGGGGGGACCCAAGACCATCAGAAAACACAGATATTTGCATTAGGATTCATAACAGTATCAAAATTGCAGGTGTGAAGTAGCAAAGAAATTACTTTTATGGTTGGGGGGTATCATAACACAAGGAACTCAGCAGCATTGGAAAGGCTGGAAGTCTCAGGTGGAATTCTCACACAAGGCAGAGTTTCTTAGCAAACCAACACCCACTCTGTGGTCTGACTGTAACCTCTAGCAATATTCCAGCAGCAGAGTTTTATTCTTTTTAGCTCAAAATTGAAAAGATTATCTGGAAATTCTCCCATTGGATCAGACCTCAGGATGGGCTCTGAAGTGTCAGAACACAGATCCTAACAGACAGGCTGGGAGCATTGCTGTGAAAGCCTTGGTGCTTGACAACCCACTCACCCCACTTTCCAGAGTATCTATCTCCATAGCTATGGTTATACTTCAGTGACCACAGTGCACCTATACTCCAGT
>NC_022009.1:90928563-90929645 GCF_000317375.1 Microtus ochrogaster | reverse complement strand
CACCCTTACCTTTCTCCATCTTTGTTTAATCTAGAATTTCCTTCCCACAGTGGGTAGGTCTTCCCACCTCAGTTAACATAATCAAGATAATCCCTCACAGATAAGCTCACAGACATGCCCACAGATATGGCCTCAGATGTTGGGCCTCATGAGGCCTGGCCATGAGGCCCAGTGTCACTTCCTGAGCCTAACTTGAGTTTGGTGAGGCCTAGTGTAACTTCCTGAGCCTAGCTCAAGTTTGGAGACCTGTTTCTGGCTACCTAACCTAGACCCACCTCTGCCCAGCCACCGCTAGCATGGCAGAATACTATTGGCCTTTATTTCTTACTCTGCCTCAAACCATCCCAAGCTTCTCCACCCCCATCACAACTCTATATAAGTTCCTGTCTGATACCATTAAACGAGATCCTGCTTCGACAGACTCCCAAATCAGTGGGTGTGTTTCTCCCTGGTGGCCAGTGGGGAGGGCTGGGTCATTCAACACTCACCATCGCTATCAACCCCAGGGAGAGTCCAGGGGTCCAGCTCTGCCCCCTCTCTTTCTGCCAGAGAACCTGGCACACAGACACACCCACATGCCAATCCAATCTAACCCCTCATGGAGACTTCCCAGATAAGTTTAAATTGACTTATGTTGACATTTAAAACTGTTGCACTTGCCATGACACATATAAATTCATATACATGCAAATAAATTCATTTATCTTTTAAAAAATGGGGGGTAACATCTGGGGAAATATTCTGAGGGAAAGCACTACATAGAGTACACAGGGCACTGGGTCTAATTCCTCAGCACTAGAAGAAGAAACAAACCAACACATCTGCTACATCTGCACATGGAGTGCCATGACTTGGAGGTGCAGAACACTAGAATGCTTGCTATTCCCCCTGTAATTTCATGGCTGATGGGGACCTGAGATTCACCACCTCCATCACTGCTCAGTATCACAGGAGAACTCACTGTACATGACCAGGATGGAAAAAAAGCAAAATCCAAAATCAAAATGCAGTTTCTGCTGAGTGTGTACCACTTTTATTCTGTTGTATAGTTGTCTAGTTTGAACTATCCTATCCTAAGTTGG
>NC_022009.1:90925119-90928391 GCF_000317375.1 Microtus ochrogaster | reverse complement strand
TGTCAGCAGCTTTCTTAGCAGTTTAAGGATTAACTTTTAACAGTAGGTTACTATGCTTTACAACCCATAGCTCTGTCTGCAAGACTGAAGTGGCCCTCTGCAAACTGAAGATCAGCTTTTAGATACCTACCCTGGCCACTCATGACTAGAGATTGATGTGAGCTGAGTTAACTTTTAAATGATGGGATGTAGGTGACTTCTGACTTTTTGGTTTTATATTGTCCCATCCCCTTCCTGCTATGAGAAACTGGCAGTGTAGGGGGAGGTGCATAGCCTTGGTCAACATTATCAAGGAGTGCCAGGGAAAAACAATGGACTAAATACAAACACTAGATTAACTGAAAAACTCTGTTAATAAAAATTGAAAAGAAGACTGAGCCAGAGACCCTACAGCAGCAAGACTTGAACAACCATATATGGATGAAGCAGAAGAAAATGACCTAAAAAATAACTTCAGGAGAATGTTTGAGACTCATAAAGAGGAAATGAGAAATTCCCTAAAGAAATGGAGGAAAAGACAAAAAAAAGGAAGATATCGGCAAATCCCTTAAAGAATCCCTTAAAGAAAACTATGGAGGGAGAAGATGAGCAAGGAAATCTGGACTGCGAGGGGTAGGTCCACCCACTGAGACAGCGTGCCTGTTCTAATGGGAGCTCACCAAATCCAGCTGGACTGGGTCTGAATGAGCATGCGATCAAATTGAACTCTCTGAATGCAGCTGACAATGAGGGCAGACTGAGAAGCCATTGATAAAAGCACTGGGACTTGTTTCTACTGCATGTACTGGCTTTTTGGGACCCTAGTCTATTTGAATGCAAAGCTTCCTAGGCCTGGGTGTAGGGGGAGGACAGTGGACTTCCCATAGGGCAAGGTTCCCTGCCCTCTCTTAAGGGGGGGAGGAAGGAGAGTGAGTGGGGGAGCGAGAGAGGAATGGGAGGAGGGGAGGAAGTGTAAATTTTTGAATGGAAAAATTAAAAAAAAGAAAAGAAAACTATGGAAAAGCAATCAAATGTATGAAAGAAACTATTCAAGACATGAAAACTGAAATAGAGACAATAAAGAAAACACAAGCCAAGGTAATTATAGAAAAAAATCATGAGAATATAATCAGGAACCACAAGTTCAAAAATAAAGAACAGAATGCAAGAGATGGATGACAGAATCTTGAGTGCTGAAGATACAATTGAGGAAATAGACTCATCAGTCAAAGAAAACATTAAATCTAAGAAAAGTTTAACACATAATATCCAGAAAATATGGGGCACCATGAAAAGACCAAACTTAAGAATAATAGGTATATAGAAGGAGAAGTCCAATTCAACAGAATGGGAAAAGATCTTCACCAACCCCACATCAAACAGAGGGCTGATCTCCAAAATATACAAATAGCTCGAAGAAATTGGTCATCAAAGGAACAGATAACCGAATAAAAGGGGGGTACAGACCTTATCAGAGAACTCTCAATAGAGGAATCTAAAATGGCTGAAAGACACTTAAGAAAATACTCAACATCCTTAGTCAACAGAGAAATACAAAATTCAAAACAACTCTGAGATTCCATCAATTGGAATGACCAAGATAAAAACATTGATGACAATTTATGCTGGAGAGGTTGTGGGGTAAAGGGAACACTCCTGCATTGCTGGTGTGAATGCAATCTGGTTCAGCCCCTTTGGATGTCATTGTGGTGATTTCTCAGAAAATTTGGAAACAAACCTTCCTCAAGACCCAGTAATACCACTTTTTGTTATATATCCAAATGATGCTCAATCGTGCCACAAGGTCATGTGCTCAACTATGTTCATAGTAGCATTGTTTGTCATAGCCAGAACCTGGAAACAACCTAAATGCCCCTGAATGAAGAATGGATAAGGCAAATGTGGTACATTTACACAATGGAGTACTACACAGCAGAGAAAATTAACAACATCTTACAATTTGCAGGCAAATGAATGGAGCTAGAAACCATCATTTTGAGTGAGGTAACCCAGAATAGAAAGACAATTTTCACATGTACTCACTCACAAATGGTTTTTAAACATAAAGCAATGAAAACCAACCTACAAATCACAATCCCAGAGAACCTAGACAACAATGAGGACACTAAGAAAGACATACATAGATCTAGTCTACATGGGAAGTAGAAAAAGACAAGACCTCCTGAGTAAATTGGGAGCGTGGGGACCTTGGGTGAAGGTTAAGGGGAGGGGAGAGGCAGGGAGGGGAGCAGATAAAAATGTAGATCTCAATAAAAATCCAATAAGGAGCTAGAGCTAATAGACCAAGCAGTGTTTTAAATAAAAAATTGAAAAGAAGGGCAATCTGTATCTGCGTTTTACCTTAAGATTTCAAAAATTCTTTTCGTATTGCCTAATGGTTGTAATAAATGAAGGAGTTCTAAAATGGGCCTTTGCCACAGCCTTACAAATTCATCTCTGGCTGTGTTCCCAGCTAGCTGATAAGCTTTTTGTGCCCCATGGAGCTTTATTTCTTTATTTTTTCCCTGGGATACAGTTTGCTTCTGGTCTATTAGACTTTGGTGGTCTGTTCCCATCTTTGTGCGAACCCTATGGACCCAATACTAAATATATAGATATACATATAATACATACACACATATATATTAGAATACATATATCATACATATATATGATATTTCATGTAATGGTTTTATGTGCTTATGTTATGCTAAATGAATGTTTTTACTTTTTACCTTTTTCTCCCAAACTTGTTTTTTTTGTTGTTGTTGTTTTGTTTTGTTTTTTTGGTTTTTTCGAGACAGGGTTTCTCTGTGGCTTTGGAGCCTGTCCTGGAACTAGCTCTGTAGACCAGGCTGGTCTCGAACTCACAGAGATCCTCCTGCCTCTGCCTCCCGAGTGCTGGGATTAAAGGCATGCGCCACCCCAAACTTGTTTTTAATCATAAAAAATATCAAACATAATGCCAAGTATGGTGGCATATGCCATTAATCCCAGCACTCAAATAAAAAAGGCAGAGGTAAGTATATTTGGGAGTTCAAGGCCAGTCCAATTTACATAGTTAATTCCAAGCCAGCCAGAGTGGGGGCCATCTCAGGATCCATCATAAATCAGACAGGCTGAGTGGGAGCCATCCCCTGAAGACAGCATCATTGGATCAGACAGGCTGGAAGCTATTCCCTGAGGACAGCATCATTAGATCAGACAGGCTGGGGGCCATCCCCTGAGGACAGCATCATTGGATCAGACAGGCTGGGGACCATCCCCTGAGGACAGCATCATTGGATCAGACA
>NC_022009.1:90924761-90925019 GCF_000317375.1 Microtus ochrogaster | reverse complement strand
ACCATCCCCTGAGGACAGCATCATTGGATCAGACAGGCTGGGGGCCATCCCCTGAGGACAGCATCATTGGATCAGACAGGCTGGGGACCATCCCCAGAATAGCATCATTAGATCAGACAGGCTGGGGACCATCCCCTGAGGACAGCATCATTAGATCAGACAGGCTGGCTGGCTAGGGACAATCCCCTGAGAACAGCATCATTAGATCAGACAGGCTGGGGGCCATCCCCTGAAGATAGCATCATTAGATCAGACAGG
>NC_022009.1:90912258-90924346 GCF_000317375.1 Microtus ochrogaster | reverse complement strand
ATCCCCTGAGGACAGCATCATTAGATCAGACAGGCTGGGGGCCATCCCCTGAGGACAGCATCATTAGATAACCAGTCACACCAGCACATCATTTCTCATCAAAGTGTAATGTTCCCCTAAATCTTCATTTCTCCTTTTCTGAGGGCTCTCAGAGTACATAAATTCATGTTTTCTTCCTGTTAACCTGTTTTCTACTAGAAAGTCAGCCATGACTCTCACGATGGGAAAGAAGGACATCTACTGTCCACCTCTGGAGTCTTTCAACAAGTGGTGCAGAAACAGCAGGATAGCCACATCCAGAGGAGAAAAGTATTTCTCTAAAGAGGGTACCTGATGACCAATAAACAAATGAAAAGATGCCCAACATTAGCAGCCATCAGGAGACTCCATAGAAAACCTCACTGAGATGACCTCAGAGCCCCAGGACAGCAGTCAGAGAGGAACACGTGCTGGTGAGACTCTGAGGCCCTCATACATGCCGGTGTGAATGAGAACCAGGACAGCCACTTTGAAAGCAATCCTATGTCTCCTGAAAACATCAAACACAGCGTTAACATGCGACACAGCAGCCCACCTCCAAGTGTGTATCTAGGGAAAGAAAGCCTGTGCAGAGCTGCCCATGCCATTGTTTACAGTGGCTAGCTGGTGTAAACAGCTCTAATACCATCTGATACATTAATGAATTAATCTTCATATGCCTGTTCAGTGGAATATGGTTTAGTCATAAAAGTGAATGAACACATTAAGTGATGCTACAACAGGGATGAACATCAAAAACATTCCAGTGAAGAATCACCGTGGGCAGGGCAGGCTGGAGATGGATGCAAAGCTTTTAAAGACCAGTGATGTGGGGAACACCAGGCCATCAAAGAGTATGGGCAGACTGCTGTGTCCACATTAGGAAAGTGGGAGCCTTATTCAGGGATCTTGTCACCAGCAGGGCTGGCAGAGCCCTTGCTCCCAGCTTTGCTGTCCTCACCTTTAACCTGGGTTTAATAAACCTACCCCCTTTTTCTGTTCCTCCAGCCACCTTTAGCAGCATCAGAAGCTGCTTCCTGTAGATGTTCTGATCTGTTACAACAGTGTCCCATTCGTGCAGGCCTCTGCTGCCTGATTGAACTCAGCTCATTCAGACCTTCTAGGGTTTTCACCTTCCTGAAAAATCGACTGTGGGTGACCTTTTTCACCTCTGCAAATACCTTCATGGTGACCCCAGAGGAGTGTTGATTGGATAATGACCTGTAGACATTCCAGCCTGACAGTCCAAGCTCCCCTGTAGCTTCCCTAGAGACACATCTTATTCACATCAAGAGTGTCTCCCCTCAAGTGACCAAGCTTCTCTGTCTTTCTCGGGCCACAAATGTCACATCTAAGGTGGGGTAGAGCCTTGCTGGCCTGACAGGTGGTGAATCACCTGTTAAAGCTTGCTCTGCTGTCTCATTTACCTGCATGCTGTTTCCTAGGATCACCTCCCAGACAAGTTGCTTGCACCTAAGTCTATTATTTGGGTCTGCTCTTGAGAATGTGACAACCTTGACAACAGTATCCTTGCCAGCTCCCTCCCAAGCCTTTCTGCCCTCCATCAGCTGCCGTGATCACATCATATAGTAATAATAATATCAACCAATTCCTCTCTATAAAATCCCCATAGCTTCTTGAAAATTAGAATAAAATCCAGACTCTGAAATTGGCCACATCTCCAATGCTGTTTCTCAGTATCGCTTCTTCGCTCGCATCAGCCTCCCCGGCTTACACTTGCCCTTCTGTCTGTACCACCTCCTGCAGTTTTACGTGCCTGGCTCCTTCTCAGAACCCAGGTCTTAGACATTCCACTTGCCGGAGGTATTCTCCCTGGTCACACAAGAGCACAGACGTGTGTCTGAGGAGACACATACTCAGTGCTCCACGGCCTACCACTATCTCACTTCTAGACTTTATGTCCTCTTTAAACTAGTAACCTCAACTTTTTGGTTTTGAAATGGTGTCTTTGTTATGTCACCCAGGACGATCTTGATCTGGGCTCAACTGACCGTCCTGACTCTGCCTCCCAAGTGAGTGAGACAATAAGTTATATTGTCTCCGCCTTCTGGAAATTGTCTTCTAGTTTCTTTTTCATCTTCTTTTGCTCTGTGCACAAGGTCTGGTCTGTTTTGACCATCGCTGCCTGTATTCTTAGGTCTCAGAATAGTGGTCGGGATAGCTCAGACCCCTGTTCTATATTTGATCCATAAGAAGACTGCAAAGATGCACGAAGCTTAAACCCCTGAAAGTCACAGTGGACTTCATACTGGGGTGACTAAGGCAGAGTAAACAGGAATTCACAAGAAGTGAGAGGTGGCAGGCTCAATGACACCAAGAAATCAAGCATTAGATGATCTGAAAGATGAACATTAGGAGATGAATGAAAAACCTTTGTGTTTCAAGTGGGATTTATAGATGACCAAGGATGAAAAAAGTTAAATATAAAATTTTGAGTTAATTGTGATTCAATGGGAGAGCACTTGACTAGCGTGCATAAGGGCTACGGGTTAGATTCCCAGGATTGCACAAAAATGGAAGAGGGAGGGAAGGAAGGAGGGAAAGAGGGATGGCAAGAAAGAGTGGGAGAGGACAGAATGTTGTGCTTTGGTTCCTGTTGCTTTGATAAAACACGGACAAAAACCAACTTGAAGAAGAGAGAATTAACTGTCTTCAAGATTACAGTCCATCACTGAAGGAAGCCAAGCCAGGAACTTCCTCAAGGAAGAACCTGAGCGTCGGAATTGAAACAAAAAAAAACATGAAGGAATGCTTCTTACCCACTTGGTTCCTGTGAGCTACCTTTCTTCTACAGCTCTGGCCTCCCTGCCCAGGTATGTCACTGCTCACAGTGGGATGGGCCCTTCCACATAAACCATTAGTCAAGAAACTGTTTCCACAGAGTAGACTAGAGGCCAACGGATGGAGGCAATCCCTTCACTGAAATCCTCTGTCATGTTGTGTCAAGTTGGCAGCCAAGATTAGCCATCACACAGAGAGAAACTCAGCAGTTAAATATTCTTTTATTCAGCGTTTGAAAATTTCATATGTGTACAGGATGTACCTTGATCTTGTCCATCCTCCCTCCTCCTGCCAGCTTTCTCCAGGATCCACAATCACATCTCCCTTTCTAGTATCTTTTCCTTTTATAATTATTTATTTTTAACTTGCTGAATTCAATCAGCACTGTGCATATATACCTGGATGCGGTGTCATTCACTGGGGCATGGACTTTCGAGTGCCCTCCAGGTCAAACTCTTTGTGTTGTTGAGTCCAGTGGTAATTCAGTAATCAGGCTGGCCATTGTTATTTTGTAGCACACTTTTCTTAGTAGTTGATTTTTAGGTGTTAACTTGGCTGGGTTAGGAGGAATCCTGATAGGTGGTAAAACTCTGTTTCTGAGTGTGTTCGTGAAGGTGGCTGTGGAGGAAAAGAGCATCTGAATTAGCAAACTGACTGAAAGTGGCCGGTTCTTATCAGTGTAATGATATGCTGGCACCATGCATATCATTAGTGCCTTGCATAAAGCAAAGGCTGAGGATCATGGGCCGGCAGCTGTTCCTCTTCATTGTCAACTCAGTGAGATTTACAATCACCCAGGAGATGCATCGCTCGGCATGCCTACCAGAGAATCTACAGAGATTTAACTAAGCAAGGGACCAGCCCTGAATGTGGTCTGGGGTCCCAGACTGAATGACAGCAGAGAGTGAGAGAAGCAGCAGCATTCAGCTCTCAGCTTCCTGACTGCAGACGGTGGGACCAGTGGCATCATGTTCCTGCCACCTCGCTTTCCCGGCACGATGGGCCATGTCCTAAACTGTGAGCCAAAGTTGCTGTTGTCTGGTAACTTTGGCACACCAGTGAGAAAGCTAACAATACATATCCCTTCCCAGTCCCCTAAGTGCTGTGCCTTTGTCTCTAATGGGATTCTATAACTAGTTTTAGTGTTTCTTTTTTCTGCAGTTACCAGATGGTGAGACTTTCAGACTTTCTGGAGCGGGAGAGTCACTTCACATCATCTATCATCTATCTGTCTGTCTGTCTGTCTGTCTGTCTGTCTTCTATGTATCTCTATAGTCTATCTACCATCTATTTATCACCTGTCAATCTAATATCTATCTATCCATCCATCTTATTGCTTCTAGTTCTCTATATAGTAAAAAAAAATACAAAAACTAAACTTACTGATTGCACAGCCTCTATGAACATGCTCAGAACATGCTAACAAAGTTGGGATTTTTAACTAAAGGATTCATTCTCTTAGCTCTTAGATAATACTGCCATTGTCTAAGGACTGTCTTAGCAAAACAATTTCTTTTTTTTTTTTCAGAGTTGCATTGGTCTGTGCTTAAAACACTCCCCAAATACTTTGGGGCAAGAGTGAAACACAAACCCATTACTGGAAGTTTGGGAAGTGGAGTGGAGAAGGTCAGGAATGAGCAGAGGAGCACTAACATCTGGACTCTAGCTGACATGCTTTGTGTCTGACAGCACAGGCAGCGATAGCTCAACTCTCTCAACCTTGTGGCAGCCAGGGCTTTCTCAGTGGCTCTCAAGCCTCTGGGAAGACTCTTCTATGCCCTACACTCACTTATCCAGACTTGTTTCTATCACATCACTTAGGTTTTCTGTCCTCTGCTCTACAAAATGTGGAGGAAAAGCTCACACTCTGGCCTGTATAAGCTGCTGTTCCTTGCTCCATGGCATGTCACAAGGCTTGAACTATCTTGGACCTGATTCCTTGCTGTTAGGCAGAGGAATAAATTAAAAGAGAAAAGTCAGGGTGACTATCACCTGAAATTGCCACATCCAAGACAGTAACTCTGAGCTCTTTTTGAAGCAGTCTGGCCCTGGACATAGACTTTGCTATAGTTGAAATCTAGAATGTTCCTTAATGGTCCTTGTGACAATGGCTTACTCTTCCATTGGTGCTATTGAAACCTAATAAAAAGTTTAGGATATCAAGTTCTTGACAGGTATATGGGAGACAATAGCCCCTCCTCTTCCTCTCTCTTTGCTTCCTGATGGCCACGAAGTAAGCAGCTTGTTATTCTGTCTGTCATGAGACGTTGTCTAATAAGCATGAAAGTAATAGAGCCAACAGACCATAAACAGAAATGGCCACTAATTGTGTGCCAAAATTTTGTTTCAGCTCAGGTGTTTGCTTCTGTGACGAAGCGTGGATAGCACTAACTTTTGCAATTTTCTTAGCACTTGGACCTTTCCACGTCAAAAATCCCTGCCTCAGCTCTTTCAAGAATAAAATCAGAAACTTGAACTGTAATGGAAAGCCAGGTTTTTAACTACTCCAAATTTTCATAGCTTCTACAAATCAAATAACACTCACATAATCTGTGCAGTCTGGCTTAAGGCTAACCGGCTTTGATATTGTCTAAAGACAGTACAGACTGGTGGTCTCTTGATTCCTGTCTCCTAAATCAAACACAGATGAGTAGTAGGGAGTGTGCCTATCTGGAGGCAGGTTTTCTTAGGGGTTGTTAACGGTCTCTCAGTCTTTATTTGAAGACCTCAAACACACTGGGAATGTGAAATAAGAGGAAACGAGTAGCCAAATTGAAAAACTATGCTGCAGTAATTGATTTGTGTACCAAGAATTTATGTGGCCATTACGTAAACTCTGGTGGGGGGGGGGTCTCAGCTTCTTGGTCGCTGGCTCACACTATAGAGGAAATAGTTTGGAGGAATCTTATTTATCCTCAGCCTCTTAATACTCATGCATATTCCTTCCTAGAATGGTGACAGCCACATCTGTGCTGAAAGGCAGTTTTTCGTCAAAAAATTAAAAAGCAATAGCCATAAATCCATACACATTATTTTCCTGAGTAGATATTTAGTTCTCCAAGACATCACTACTATTCCTGCCCATAAGTATTTTTCAGGGTACATCACCATCTCAAACTGTGAACAACCCAGAAGCTTCAGATCAGCAGAAACAAAAGAACACATGATGTCTTAGTGTTTCCATAGAATACCATTTTGGCTTGCAGTGAAACGCTGCTTTCAGAAGGTGAGTCCTCCTTGCGGCCTCCCTGACATAAAATGTCAAAGCACATTATTCTCTCTCCTTCTCTCTCTGTCTTTTGATGTCTAACAAGACATCACATAGTTCGTTAATATGTATGGTATACAATGTACTTATTTTAAAAAAAAAAAAAAAAAGGTTCTTTCTATGTAGACCTAGTAAGCCTGGAACGCAATACATCCCCTTGGCTAGGCATGAACTTGTATCCATTTGACCATTATTATAAAAAGAATTCAATGGGAATATGAAGACTATGGCTTAAAAACATGGAAAGAAAGTACACACTGAGGAAGCAGACTACTCCCTAGAAACAATCAGCTCACAAAGACAATGGAAGAAGTGCATACACTTGAAAGAAGCAAGTGCTGTAACATGGAGGGGACATCACTGGGCAGATGAGGCTGCTAGGTTCCATGCAGACTACTGTTCTCCCTGCTTTTGTTCACACAGCTGCATGCTGCTCTCCTGCTGACTAGTAAAACAAACAGAATGTCATAGTCAATAATTTCTGACTTCACCTCAGGACCACTCGTGCTTGGGGAAGCCGGCCACCATATTGTGAGGTCACTCAAGCAGTCCCATGGTGTAAAGATCTTCACTTTAGTATGTTTCTGGTGCTGCATCATTGGAGGTAACTTGGGTGTCAATCTTTTGGAAATTATTGAGTAGAAACGTGCTAATTGTACAGTACAAAACCCAGTGACTTAATGTGAGTGAACAGAGGTGCCTATCTGGAGGAACTGAATCCCAGTACAGGTCTATGTTACAAATAGTATGTGATCTATACCACTGTGTGAACGAAACTCACAACACATTATATATATATTTGCAACATATC
This sequence comes from Microtus ochrogaster, assembly GCF_000317375.1. Lineage (NCBI taxonomy): Eukaryota > Metazoa > Chordata > Mammalia > Rodentia > Cricetidae > Microtus > Microtus ochrogaster. The sequence continues at coordinate 90,917,447 of NC_022009.1, read as the reverse complement.
AAAGTGAAAAGAAACATAAAATTCATTGAAATGTTCCTTGTGGCGAGGGGGGAAATGACTGGGGAAATACCAAGATAAAAACAAATCAGACAAGAACCAGGATCTTAATAAGTCCTGGGGGGGGGGTAGACTATTATTAACTGAACCCTTTGCAATGAGGACCCATTGCAGAGTTTACCCAAAGTTAGAGAGAAGGATGAAATCCAGACTTTGGAAAAAGCCAGGCATATGAAAATGATAAAAGATAAGGGTACCATCCAATGACATCCCAGACCAATCCGAAAACATAGAGAGGCATGTGTACAGAGATAGGTCATTGTTCTGGGCAGAGCAGTCGGTAATCAGAGGCATGGGGAGACAGAGTCATGCTGCCTTCCAAGAACTAACTTTGGGCATGCACAGCGAACTCAAGGCAACTTTCTTTTTTTTTTATGTTACAATGAAGAAACATTTATTTTATAAAATAGTATTTGAAAATCACTCATGTCAAAAAAGCAAACTTGTATCTCTCTGATTTTATGGCAGTAAATATAATACTATGACCTAATATTGTCATCTGCTTTCACTAAGAAAGGATGTCTTGAAATTCTTATACTTTCTCTGGATTATTTTCAAAACACTTGCCTGAAAGATTTTAGAAGGGCATCTAATCTGTCATTTAAAGAAAAAACAATGATGAAAGACAGTACTGCCTATTACATTCATTTACTCTTCCATCTTTTCAAATTTTTGCATGCATGGGCAGACCATTTATGGCAATTCTGTTGAATTTGTCCATATTGAGTTTCATGGTCTAAGTTAATAAAGATGACTGACCAGGACCCTTCCTCAAGAGGGCACCAGATGTCATTACAGAAGCAACTTGTGGTTGTTGGGAATTGAACCTTTGGAAGAGCAGGCAGTGCTCTTAAATGTTGAGTCATCACTCTAGCCTATTACATTCATTTGATCTTTTATCTAGTAATGCAAGTTAGTTAGTCCATTCTTTACTAATAACAATGACAAAAATATTTTATCAGAAACTTGCACTGAGGGCAGGAGGAAGGTTGGGTGTTTCTGTTTCTAGGAGAAACAAAATTGGCTGATGTTATCTATTCTATTTTATTCTAAATTGTCATGGATACAACATTCTTGGAGAGCTTCATTTTAGTGTCAAGTACACAACAAAGGTTTTGTTTCTGTATCTCACCTGTATTATTTTTAGGTTATTATTATTATTTGTTAGCATTATGACTACAGCAAATTAGTGACCAGAATTGTTATGGATGACATTTTACAGATAGTTATTTGGCCTTGGAAGATTGCTGATGCTTTTGTTTCTCCTACTTTCAACTTTAATTTTTTTTTTATTTATTTATTGTGAATGACAAAACATTATAAAAAAGAGGTTCAGGAAATAGCATGTCTGGATTTGCAGACTTCGTTTTTGCTTCTCATAAGTCACTGAGCACTTGCCTACAGTTTTCTGGAACAATTCTAGGCCAGTCCTTCTGTCTATTGTCTAGAAAGTAGATAGCCTTTCTATCTATCATGGGAAAACTCCTTCATTTTAATTTTTCATAATCTTTTAAATGAGATTTTTGACCTGACATTTAATTCCATTATCATAATGTTAATAATATTTCACATTTTGAAAATAACAACTGAGGCTTTTTAAATACCAAGAAAAGATTTATAAAATCCACTCCTTATTGCATTACTCTAATAGGAAAAATAGCTCCCATTTCTTTTGGTTCTGCTCCAAGCATTATGGATGGGTGCAATCGGCTTCACATATCATTAGTTCAGGGAGGAGAGGGGAAATATGACAACTTTCAGTTCATTTTTCACATCTTCTGAACCAACTCAGCATTAAATGCACTTAAATGAGTATGTCAAGGAAGACAGAACCTTCAGGGAAATGAGGCAGTACCTATAATAGATAAGAGTTATTATATTCCTCCTCTATCCCCTGCCACCACTAGATTCCTTGGGAGAGGGGACAAATAAAAATTGTGTGTATTGGGGTTGTAGGGATGGCTCAGTAGTTAGGAGCCCCTGATGCTCTTGCAGAGCAATGGAGACTGGTTCACAATTGTCGACCGTTCTAGTTCCAGGGGACCTGACACCCACTTCTGGTCTCCATGGAACACATATACACAGACAAACAAACAGACAGACAGAATACTTGTACACAGAAATTTTTTAAAAAATATCTTAAAATAGCTGGGACGACAATAGGAGCAGGACTGAGGCAGCGTCCTGGGCCAGAGTGGGCCTGAGGCAGCAAATTCCACAGGAGCGGGACTGAGCTAGTGACCTACGCCAGAACAATCCTGAGGCAGTGAATCCACAAGAGCAGGACTGAGGCAGCATCCTGGGCCAGAGTGGGCCTGGGATGGTGAACTCCACGGGAGCAGGGGCAGATCCATACCAGGGATATTTGCAGAAGCAGGACTAGACCAGTAATCTAGTCTGGAACAGGCCTGAGGTAGCAAGCTCCATAAGAGCAGGACTGAGCCATTGACCTAGGCCAGAGCAGGCCTGAGACTGTAAGCACCATGGAAGTGAGAACAGATTTAGACCCGGGACATTTGTGGAGGCAAGACTGAGCAAGCGACATGAGCCCTGGAGGAGCAGACCTGAGACAGCAAACTCCACAGGAGCAGGTACAGGGGGAGAAACTGCTGAGTGGATGGGTCAGAGCCAGAGACCACTGCAGGTCCAGAAATGAATCTGGGACCTCTGAGGGAGTAGACCTGAGTCAGGACCTCTGCAGGTCCAGGCATTGGTATGGGACCTCTGCGGTAATAGGCAGGAACCAGAAACCTCTGTGGATCTGGGTGTGAGTCTGGGACCTCTGAGAGAGTAGGCCTGAGCCAGGTCCTTTATAGGTCCAGGTGCACCCAAGGCTGGGACCTCCAAGGGAGAAGATCAGAGCCAGAGACCTTTACAGGACCAACCCCAAGCCAAGGACCTCTACAGGAACAGATCCAGGCATGGGACATTTACAGAAACAGGTCTGAGCCAGCAACCTAGACCAGAGCAGGGTTGAGACAGCAAACTACTCAGGAGCAGAGTAAACCCTGGGAGTGCTGAGTGTCCTCCAGGAACATGGAGAGATTAACTGGGGTGACTGGAACTGTGAGCCTGACTACACCATGAGGAACAACCATATGAGCCTTGGATCCACTGGCATCTAGAAAATTAATCACAGACTCTCAGACAGTCCCCCCCACACCAATTAGAGGAAAAAATGAGTAGACAAGGTAAGAACACATGTAAAACCACAAAGACCAACACGACACCAGTAAAATCTAGAGACCCTGCAACAGCAAGACTTGAACAAACAAATATAGATGAAGCAGAAGAAAATTACCTAAAAAATAACTTATAGAGAATGTTTGAAACTCTTAAAGAAGAAATGAGAAATTCCCTTTTTAAAGTGTAAGAAAAGACAAATGAAAAAATTAGAAGAAATCCTTAAAGAGAACCAAGAAAAAGCAATAAAATATATGAAAGAAACCATGCAAGACTTGAAAACTGAAATAGAGACAATAAAGAGAACACAAACCAAGGGAATTATATAATCAGAAATCATGAGAGAATGATCAGGAACCACAGACGCAAACATAAACAACAGAATACAAGAGATAGAAGAGAGAATCTTAAGCCCTGAAGATAAAATAGAAGAAATAGACTCATCAGTCAAAGAAAACATTAAATATAACAAAAGCTTAACTGAAAATATCCAGGAAATACGGGACATCATGAAAAGACCAAACCTAAGAATAATAGGTATAGAAGAAGGAGAAGAAGTTCAACTCAAAAGCACAGAAAATTTATTTAACAAAATCATAGAAGAAAAACATTGCCAACCTAAAGAAACATATGCCTATGAAGATACAAGAAGCTTACAGAACACCAAATAAATTGGACCAAAAAAAAGTTCCCTTGACACATAATAATCAAATAATATACAGAATAAAAAAAGAATATTAAGAGCTGCAAAGGAAAAAGGACAAGTAACCCATAAAGGCAGGCCTATCAGAATTACACCTGACTTCTCATTGGAGACAATGAAAGCCAGAAGGTCATGATCAAGCATTATACAGACATTAAGAGACCACAGATACCAACCCAGACTACTATGCCCTGCAAAACTTTCAATCACCATAGAAGAACAAAACAAACTCCTACACAAAGTACTAGAAGGAAAACTTCAACTCAAGGAAGTTGGCTACATCAACAAAAACAGACACTTGATCTCACAGGAGCAAATCCCAAAGAAGAGAAAACACACAAATTACCATCACGAATAATGAAAACTAAATTGAAGGAAATAGTAATCTCTGGTCATTAATATCCCATAATATAAATGGACTCAACTCACCTATAAAAAGACACAGGCTAACAGATTGTATACAAAAACAGAATTCATCGTTCTGCTGCATACAAGAAACACACCTCAACCTCAAAGACAGATACTGCCTCAGAGTAAAGCACTGGGGGGAAATTTCCATTCAAATGGACCTAAGAAACAAGCTGGTATAGCTAGCTTAATATCTAACAAAATAAACTTCAAATTAAAATCAATCAAAAGAGATGTGGAAGGAGACTTTATACTCATAACAGGAGCAATCCATCAAGATGAAGTCTCAATCCTGAACAGCTATGCCCCAAATACAAGAACATCCACATATGTAAAAGAAACTTTACTGAAACACATCAAGCCCCACACACTAATAGCAGGAGATTTCAATACCTCACTCTCCCCAATGGACAGGTCAACCAGACAGAAACCTAACAGAGAAATAAGTGAACTAGCAGATTTCATGACTCAATTTGGAATTAACAGACATCTACAGAACTTTCTATCCAAACATAAAAGAATATAACTTCTTCTCAGCACCTCATGGAATCTTCTCAAAAATTGACCACATGCTCAGTAAAAAAAAACAAAACCTCAATTTAGACAAAAAAATTGAAATAACCCCATGTATCTTATCAGATCACCATTGCTTAAAGCTAGAATTCAACAGCAATATTAATTCCAGAAAATCAACAAATGCATGGAAATTAAACAGTTCTCACCTGAATCATCAATGGGTCAAGAAAGAAATAAAGAAAGAAATTAAAGACTTCCTAAAATTCAATGACAATGACCACACAATATACCCAAATTTATGGAACACAATGAAAATAATGTT
>NC_022009.1:90902345-90904563 GCF_000317375.1 Microtus ochrogaster | reverse complement strand
TGTCTTGACTTGTGAGTAGGAAGCCGAGAGAAAGGAAGAGAGATGCAAAACCTCAAAGTCCACCCCCAGTGACATGCCGCCTCCAATAAGACCATCACAGACCTTAGGTTGGTTCCACACCTTAGCTGTGGGGAGTAGAACCATAATAAGGTGGACCACAGGCCTCTTTGCTGAACCGTGTTAGCTACTTTCTCTCTGCTGTGATGAAATACCCTGACAGCCAGTGCAGAGGAGAAAGGGGCTAATTTTTGGATGTAGTTCCAGAGGGACAAAGTCCATTAAGTCTGGGCAGGCCTGGCAGCAGGAACAGGAAGTTTAATGAACAAATTTCATGTACACACAGGAAGCCAAAAGACAAGGCTATGAACCCTCAAACACTGCCATTGTGCCATACTTCCTCCAGCAAGGCTCTGAGTCTAAAGGTTCCATAACTCTCCTGCCCCTTGCCCCCAGAACCAGCTGGGAACCAGGTATTGAAATACATGAGCCTACAGAGGCATCTCTCATATGAACCACAATAAGTAGTGTTTTTATTTCCTTTATGTATACAGCACACCGAAAATGGGATTGCTGGAGCATAGGCAGTCCTGTTTAATTCTTTGAAGAAACCATTTATTGGCCATAATGTCTATACGATCATGAAAAGGTACAGGCTCATTCTACCTGATGCTACTGACACTGCTGCACAAGCCCTCAGCCTGCCCCTGGTTACCTGAAGCCATTCAGGGCCGATCTTCTCATTTTGAAAGCTTCACCCTTGGCAAGCTTCTTCCTCTCCCTGCATTCCCTTCTGCCTCATGACAACTGGCTGAACTTGTGCAAGGGGAATTCCAAAACTAGCAGTGCTCTTTGACTTTTTCTAAGTCATCTTTCTGTTCATTCAAGGTCGCAAAGCAATGACAGGGCAAAGAACATATTCCAGCCTCAGCCAATTTGTGAACCTACAAGTTTAGCTGCAGTTGCTTACAGGGATGAATTACAACCACCTCAGGCCGAGTGTCCATCAGAAACCTCTGACTTCTGTGACTGGACCTGAGGGGTGACGTGATGTGAACACAGGCAAGCAGAAGCGGGACCCGCTCCTTCCTCTCCCCTTCCTTTCCTGCTTCTGTTTTTCTCCTTTTCGTCTTTCTCCACGCTCCTTTTCTCCCTCTTTTCCTTTTTTTCTTTAATCCTGTCTATCCTAGTCTCTTTCTTTTTTCTCCCATGCTCTCTTGATTTGGGCACCGAACAGGCATTCGTTAAACTTGTGGAAATTCATCAAGTTGCATGTTCATAATATATTCACTTATTATAAATGTGTTCTACAAGAAGAGTAAAAAGTTATGTGGGCTACTTCACGTGGCGAGTCTAGAAGCTGAATAGCATGAGGTCATGGGGAAATTAAATGTGCAAAAGGATAGTCAGAGTGCCCTGATGAGATTGTCCCTACCTGTGACACCAGCATTACAACAGTGCCACCCTTACTGGCTCCTGATTCTGGAGTTCGTTTTGGTTGGGTTCAGCGGCAGGATTCTTTGACAGGATTCCTAGGTAGCTCGGCTGGATCTGGCTTGCCTTGCACAGCTTTCTCACTGCCTCTAGCGACTGATGCTGCCTGTCATCCCATCCCTTTTCTCCACATGGTCTCTCATTCTCCTGGTGGCATAACTAAGTCACAAAGAGAGGATGCCGTGGTTTACTTGGAACCTGGGTGGAAAGATAAGCAATATCTCAGCACCAATTTACAGCTGCCAAAGAAAGTCCCAGGTCAGACACACAGAAGGTTCATGGGGAACACTGGTGACCTGGCCAGTAGATGTCCCCATAAAAGGAAGAACTCTTCACTTCCTGCAGGAATTATTACTGTGCTATTTGTATCTAGAGAACTTGTTTTTCAGAAGCCCAACAACCAAAAGTTTACTCGAAATCCCGTATTTGAGTTTGGTAACTAATTCTCAATGTTAGACAACATTGCTTGGTTCAGCTAAATGTATCTGTGGGCTAGGCAAAGCCTGTGAGGCCTGCTTGCAACCTTTGTACCAGATAACATAATGCAAATAACAGGAATTCCTGTTCTCTGAATAAGTGTAGAAAGGTAGTTTGGGAATATAGCTCATAGGAAAGTATTTGCTGGCATCTCTGAGGCCCTGGGCTCCATCCCCAGGCACTTAAAACAAGTACAGAAGAATTTCAGAAATTCTCTCTCTCTCTCTCTCTCTCTCTCTCTCTCTCTCTC
>NC_022009.1:90898854-90902240 GCF_000317375.1 Microtus ochrogaster | reverse complement strand
TCTCCAGGAGTGAGACATCAGTTTGGACTCTTTTTCTACCATCAACAATGGATGTAAAATAGAAACATAGACAAAGACATCACCTAGCATCTTCTTACCTCAGTCCCTGTGTCTGCCTTCCTTCCTGCTTAGACACCCCCACCTGGAGATTACTATCATTTGATTGCTGTCTTATTCCACTTTCTGCTACTAGAAACATAGTGGGGAATTTATAAACAATAAAAATCAATTTTCCCACAGTGTTGGAGCCTGTGAAGTCCAGGAACACATGTCAACATCTGGCCAGGTATGGTGCCTTAGGACACAGCAGAAGGGTTGTGAGCTCACTCGAGAGACGAAGAGAAAATTGGATTGAATGTGTTCGATCTTCACGAGCCCACTCCTGTTGCTACTGACCTACTCTTTGGTAATGATATGCATTCATTCACAGTGGCAGAGCCCTGATGGTTTAACCATCTCCTCAGGAAGGTTCCATATCTTCACGTTGATTCAACAGAAATTAAATATCAACATGAGCCTGGAGGGGAGACATTCTTGTACCTCCAAGTCTAACTAAGGGAGTTGAAAAGGCAGTAAGGCCAGTCGAGAAAACCAGGACAGGGTGAAGTGCTCAAAGGAGGCTGTAGCCCAGAAAGTTCCTCACATTAGCTGTTATTATCGTGGGTGGTGATTATGTCTTCCCTGGTGTCCTCAGAGAATGGCACGCTCTCCAGTCTTGGCTGTACTCTCCACGAGCGTTCAGTTGCCCCTTATCCTGGTCACCCCTACTTTGAGAGTGGAAATAGCTCTACACTCCACTTGCTAAGCTAAGCACGGGGCTGTGGGCACCCTGGTCTGACCTCTGAGTTTTCCCCAGTACCTTGATGGGGATTAGGGTTAGAGTCAATCCCTGTGTCATTGCGCCTCCCATGAAAGACGCCTGTGGTCCAGAGAATGCTGTGATTCCAAATCTAGCCTTGCTTGGGGGTTCTGCCAGTGAGTATAGGATGTCAGGGACACGTGGTGCCATCGTTATCCCAACCTCGTTGACCCTGGCTCTGGAAATCCCCACACAGAGTGAGAAATAAGCTCCAAACAGACTCTGCGGATATCACAATTTTAATTATATAATGCATGCACCGTCCTAAAAACAAAACCTAGCCAAGGTACTCTGTACAGAAAGCCCTGGTCTCACAGCAAAGCCAGATGCTAGTACCATTTTCAGTGCCCCATGGGAGGCATGGCCAGGGACACAGACTCCTTGATTTTAGCTCTCAGAAGACAACCCCAACCCTGTTCCGCGTTCCATCTGTGCACAGGCTCAGCCGCACTGCTTGTAAGAGCTCGGCTGGAGAAGTTTGCTTCAGCCCGGCACATCTTCCCGGAACCCAAACCATGTGAGTCTTGTTCCCAAAGGGACGTGACTACATTCCTAAGACAAACACATAGCCAAATTCTGGGTCCTGGGACAGAGAGGCTGGACAACTCTGCTGATGGAGAAAATGGTAATTTCCCTGAGTCGGCTGGCCAAGGTGGCCTGCCTGGGTCTTCTGAAGGACCAGAAAGCCTTTACCTAGAGACAGGTAACATTTATTAGTTATGGGGTGTCATATAGGAATGCCAGGCACTGTGTGTGGCACCATTCTAGGCAAAGCCAAATCAAAACTAGGAGGTCAGTCTGGACTCGAGAAGCCTTCAGCCAGAGGCCTGACAGGGCCACTAACGCGGCCACTTGGCATTTGCACTTGGTGTCACAGTGTGCGCTCCTGCTGCAGGACATCAACTTTCATTTAAACCACGGGTGGGTTCGTGTGTTGGGCTCTACTTCCTGTGACTAATTTAAGTAGCGTAGTCAGGGGAAGGACAAGATGTCCAGGTTCCCGGAAGCCAGCGGCCTAGGACAACACACAGAGGAGGGCATTTATCTAGAATAAAGTGGAAAATGACTGTTGCCTGGAAACAGTGGGTAATCAAATCCATGGTTTGCTTGGACTGCTATCCAACCTGACCATAAAATCTGAAATTTAAGATGACCATTGCAAAAATTTCCCTTTATACAATGTTTGATTGCTTTTAAAATTAATAAACACAAATGGCAAAAAAGGAAGATAAAATAAATCTAAATTAAACCATGAAAGGTTGGATGCTTTTAGGTTTTTGTTTTCGGGTTTGAGGCTGGTCCTCTGTAGCGCAGGCTGACCTGGGCCTCACTGTTTAGTTGAGGGTCTTCTGCTTCCACCTGTAAAGAGCCGGAATCCCAGGAGTGGACCTATTTTTCCTTGTTACACTGCATCCTTCCAACCCTGTAAGAAGCAGGACTATTTTGTGTGTAGATAAAGTCATCATGAGGAATCACATTGTGGTACTTGCTCTTTTTCACACCCCTTCTCTCTCAAATCAGGGCAGAGAGATGGCTCAGGGGTGGGGTACCTGCTGTTGAAAAACAATGGCCTAGACTCAGGTGCTCGGAACTCACGGAAAAGCCAGGGGCCAATGCACGGGCAGAGACAGGTGGCTCTTTGGAGCCCACTGATCAGCCACGCTAGCCAAAATGGCAACCCCAGCTCCAGAGAGACCCTGTCTACAAACAAAGAAATAAAGGAATGAAAAACAGCAGAGGGCAATAGAATAAGACATCTTACATGTGTACACATGGGTTAGTGAGTACTCCTGAATACATGCATGTGCACACACACAGAGGGGGCTTTATTCTGTGTCAGACCCCCTGAGCCTCTTTCCCAGAACTCTTCCAGATTCAATTTCCAGGCTGAGGGCTGGGTCAGCTCACTTCAGATTACCAACTGCCAAGAGTCACGGACCTCAGACAGACTTCTAAGGAAATGAAGATACCTTCATGAGCTCCCACAAAATCCTTTTTCTCCCTCATTTCACGGAAGAGAAGGTAGAGGGAGCTGAGGGGACATGAAGGGTCCTTCCACCTGTGTCACAGAGGGTGACAGCAAATGAAACACTAACATTGCCAATCCTGACGCGAGGAGGGACAAGAGCAACAGCCCAAGTTAAAATAGTGATTGTTGGAGTTAAACATGATTGAGTTCAGAAGTTTGTTCTACATTGAATGCTTGCACCCTTTCCCCCAAATTCTTCTGCTGAACCCCTAACCTTTAGCCTTCAGTGTGATGGCTGGAGATGGGTCTTTGGGGGTCCTTAGTTAGAAGTCATAAGGGTGATGGGCTTGTGCCAAACAGCGCTCTCTCTCTCTCTCTCTGTCCTTCCTTCCCTCTTCTGATCCAGTCCCTTGCTTACACCAAGAAGGGGTCACATGGTGACAAGGTGGCAATGTTCTCACTGACTAGACCGGGCCCCTGACTAGACTCTGGCCATGGCAGGCCCCTGACTAGACTCTGGCCATGGCAGGCCCCTGACTAGACTCTGGCCATGGCAGG
>NC_022009.1:90890893-90898754 GCF_000317375.1 Microtus ochrogaster | reverse complement strand
GGCCCCTGACTAGACTCTGGCCATGGCAGGCCCCTGACTAGACTCTGGCCATGGCAGGCCCCTGACTAGACTCTGGCCATGGCAGGTCCCTGACTAGACTCTGGCCATGGCAGGTCCCTGACTAGACTCTGGCCATGGCAGGCCCCTGATCCTGGACTTGTGTTGTCTAAGTAGATTAGCAACAGGCCTGATTTCCGTTTCCAGGGAACTTTCCTCTCATCTAAAATGGTTTTCATATAGGAGGAAGCTGCTCACAAACACCTGTAACTCTAGCTCCTGAGAATCCAATGCCCTCTTCTGGCCTCCACAGGTGCACACACAAATGGCACATGTTCCAAGATACATACATATAAATAAAAAAGCATAAATCTTTTTTTAAAAGGAGAGTTCTGGTTAGGGATAAGGAATGCTTAAAGGAAGAAATAGAGGGCACTGGGGAATGATGGGAGTCAGGGGGAACAAATGAGAACTAAGGATAATGACACCTGTGTGTGAAAATGTCAGGATAACATCTATGACTCTGTAGACTGACCTAAAATAATTCAAAATCAATGTAGACTTTGTGTATGCGTTCATGAAAATGTGCGGGTCTGGAAGTACAGAAGCTAACGCTGAAACGCCTTCCTTCCCTTTTGCTCTCTGCCTTACATTTTGAAACAGGGTCTCTTACTGAATTCCGAGTTTGTGGAATGAGCTGAGTGGCTGGCCAACAGCCTTGGCACCCACCCACTTGTCTCCTCCGCATGGTGCTAGCTCTGGTTACAGATGAAGGCCATTTCTTGCATAGCTGCCAGAAGCCCATGCTCAGGCCCTCGTGCTCATACAACAGGCACTTTACCAGCTCTATAGGAAAGCGACCCTCAGCACATACTGGCAAATGTCTTCAAGCTCTGTTCATTCGGGACAGAGTACAACTATATCATGTTCTTACCCAAGTTCTTACATCACAAATGAACGCTCCACAATGTGATCGCCTACTGACAAAATCCTCTTTGAAAAGCACTTTAAAAACAAATATTTTTATTTCACCATAAATCCCTTCAGCTGCTCTGTGCTGTGCTGTGGCTCAGGATTAAGACCACCCCATTGATTTGAAGGGAATTGCTGTACCCCACTTGCTACCACAGCACTAAGCTTGGTGCGTGGCCACAGCAGCTCCCACAAGCACCTACTCTTCACTTCTTTTAACAATAGACTTTTTGGCCTCTTGAAAACAAAGGTTATGACAGAGACTGGCAGAACATTAGGTGGGCACTGATGGGCATTTCAAGAGATTGTGGTTAATCTGAAACGCGGAGCAGATCTGAAACAGCTTCTCAAGACACAGACTATTAACATTTTAAAGTCTTTATCAGATATGGCGCTGTAGTTCTAGAAGGCAGTAGTGGTGTCCAAGAATGGCAGGCAATGAGCTTGTGGTCGAGCTCATGCCCATGTCCTGTGCATCTTGGTAGATGGCTGGACTCTGTAAACAGTTACCACAGGAAGGTATTCATCACACTTGAATTCCCCACAAGGCCCCTCCATGTAAATCTCTTTGCAGGTAAGCATCTCATCTTTGAGAAGATCCAGTGGGAAAACTTGCCACAGATGTTTACAAGCAGGAAGATTCAGTGTGGTTTTCATTGGCCCCCTCTTCTATATCGTATTCACTCCGCAAACATTTGTTGGCACCCTTTGCATTGGGCACGATTTCAGGGTCTGAAGACTAAAGAACCCACAAAGTTCCTGCTATGTGTGGCTCCCATTGTAGCAGGCAGAGACAAATAAACCCAGACCACAGGATTCAGAACAGCGGGTTGCATGTCCTCAGTTCGGGGTAGCCATGAGGCTATGAGAGGCTGGCACTGGCTACAGAAGCCTATTGCACATCTGTTGGGTGGCTTACATCATCCCTTCCTCCAATACAAGTCTCAGTACCCTCATCTATACAATGGGAAAGGGTCAAAGTAGATGATTTATTTGGGGCCCTTACTGGTTCTTTATGTTCTTATGAGAACATTGTATACAAAACCAAGGGCAGTTGGTTAGCTACTTTAACATCTTAAAGATTTTTTTTAATTAAAATACAATAAATCTTTAAGTATTCCATGCACATTGAATATTTTAAATGTAATCTTATCTTTATCTGTATAGTCACCATCCTTGGCCATATAAGAAATTATTTATTCATAAAAACATATTCATTTTCAATGTTGATTACGAATCCCACCTCATTTGTGGAATGTTCCCATCCTCCCTTGATGTGAGTGTCATTCCGTTACTAACCCATAGAACTGGCTTTGTGGTCCTGTGTCATCTTTCAAACCAGTGTATTCATTCATCAAAACATGTCAGGAGTTGCTTTGAAGAGGACCGCCAAAGGACCCTAGGCTTCCAGGAATCCATAGATGCTTTTAGAATGTGAAAGGAACTCTAAAATTTGGTCTCTAAAGGACACCATACCCTCTGAAAGGGAAAGTGGATATCCAGATTTCACACGGGGACAATGTGAATCACTACTGCAGCTTCTGTGGAAGTCATGTTGGAATGTTATTGTATCAGTTCTTAGTGTAAGCAAAGTCACTCATCTTTATAACCTAGCACTTTTCCCCTAAAGAAGTCATGGTAGGAGAACAGAAGGGTAAATAAGGGCAGCCTCCTGCTTCTTAGCTGGAAGGCATTATGACGCCTCTGATTCTTCTGGAAAGCTAACTTCATCCACTGGGTTGGTTATGGAGAAATCCAGCTTTTTGGTCAATCCAGTGGCTAAGTAGAACATGGATTCTATAAACGGAGAAGCTTGTCCTTTATCTGAACTGGATTCCCACTGACGCCTTGGAGATTCTCTCTGTGTTTATCTGGTTGCTATGTTTTGGCATACCCTGCACGTGTTTACAGATTTTATCAGATGGGCTCAACGACAAGGATACAACTTGGCAGTATCTTTGGAAACCAAGGGAAACTTCTTGTTCAGCATTGGAATTTAATGCCTTCCTGTTGTCAAGATGCACCGTTGCTCTCCTCAGAAGTGCCTAATGCTGGTACCTAGGCAAAATCTGTTTTGTCTTAACAGTTACTGAAAAGGAACAAAAAGCAACTTCTTGGTTTAGTTATACCCTTACATCAGAACCAGAAGGATACAGCCTCATCTAGAATCTTCAGGACTCTGAAGTGACTCTCCACACTTTTCCGTGATAAACAATCTCTTAAACAGGGCTGTATGGACAAGCTGAGGGCATGTCTGGTGGGCCCCAGGTACATAGATGAGCATCAGAGGAGAACAAGAGAATCAGGTAAATTTTGGCAACTTGCATCCCAGTTACAGGCAGGTTCTCATTAGCAAAGGAGATGGGTTCTGATATCTGTGTTTGGTATTGTTTGAACAACACTACCAACAAGAACATAACCACTTTCCTCAAGGACAGGCAGGAGGAATAATGAAGGCTTGCTTATGCAGAGTGTCCTTCCACCAACGTGATCATTGTCCCACTCAGCCTCTCCAGAAAGCCCAGTGGGTTGGTCCCAGGAGTGCATCAGGCCTGACTTTGGCTGTGAGGCCCTTGGGAGGTCACCATATGCAATGTGGTCTCCACACTGGAAGTCCTTGGGTTGCAAAGAAGTCTGTCTTAAGTCCAAACCTCCATGGGCACAATGGCTTCTTTGGTTCCGACAGAAGGCAGCAGGTTTTCCTCAGATAAGAAATAAAATGGGAACTGCACCAAGAAGCCTCGGATCTTTCTCAGTTCTTCCTCGGCACGAATGGGGTCATCTTTTGCCAATATGGGCTTGCTTATGAAGTCTCTCAGCTGCATTAGGTTGTGCACTTCATCATTTGGGAGGCAACGGAACACCTGTTAAAAGACAAATTGGAAACGGAGTTACTTATTTAAAAGCAAGTACACGGACCTTATGGAAGAGATTCATTCCAACAGGCGAAAGCTTTGCTTTATGAAACAATTTTATGCCAAAGCACAGGCCAAAGTGTTACTGTTTACATCTGGGTGTAGTGGCACATGCCTGCCTGTAATCTCCAGCACATGGGAGCTGAGGCAGGAGAATCATAAGTTTAAAACCAGCTGGGCTATGTAGTAAGTCCTGATTTCAAATAACCAACCAAACCAACCAACCATAGTTGCTGCTTTTGTTTCTGCTTTTGTTTTTTTGAGACAGGGTTTCTCTGTGTAACAGCCCTAGATGTCCTGGAACTAGCACTGTAGACCAGGCTGGCCTCAAACTCAAAGAAATCCACCTGCCTCTGCCTCCCAAGTACTGGGATTAAAGGCCTGCACCACCACCGCCTGAGTATAGTTGCTGTTTTTTTTTATGCTACAAAGACACTGTGAGACTTCTTTCCATTTCAAAAGCCCACAGCCACATTCTCATTTTATCATCTATAGAGCTCATTAGCCACAGAATAAAGACAAGCTGGCAGTGAGGAATGCATGCTGGGAGGAAATGCTAAAATGACCATCCCTGAGTTTCACTGGAGATTCCTGTCTGCCAGGTAAATTGCAAGTTTGATTAGTGTTAACGGTCGTTAGCATCTAACACTTTGCTGACTGAAATACAGTCCAGACACCACAGCAGTTTACCCTGCATATTTCAGAAGGCATTGGATAAAAATGAGGACAGGAATCCACAGACTCAGCATCATTCCCGTAGCCAAGAGACATAATTCCACAGGGTCATGTGCAGGTTTATCCCATTGTGACCAAAATGTCTTTTCTCTCTGTTTCTCCCCAATTTCAGGGGCTGAACAGGCAGTATGATGGGTTTGCAACATTCTGCCCCACTAAGAAGATGTCTTCCAGAAGGGGCTATAGGAGACCCGAAGGAGGACATATTCTTACCCAACTTCTCACACAGATGGTCAACAAATCTGAGGTAACCTATCTACCATCAAACAACACTTAACCCCTTAATAACAGCAAGGAAGAAAGGAAGGCTTGGGAGAACCAAGCCACCACACAGTTCATATGGGTAACCAACTGAGATGGGTTGAGTACCTGTGTGCTCATCTTTGGATCCTATCAACCTATCTTTTCCCTGTCACTAAACACCTTCAAAGGCTGCTTAGTCATGTGCTCATGATGCTGTTGATGAGAGTCCATCCTATGGTGGACAGGACGTCACTAAGGCCTCTTCTAAGTGATAACCCAGGGCCTTGGGCCTCTTCTAAGTGATAACCCAGGGCCTTGGGCATGCTAGGCAAGGACCCAACCACTAAGTTATATCCCTAGCCCTTTGATCGTTGTATTTCAGTGTCTACAAAGAGATAGCTTTACAACATGGAAGTACACTGATTATTTAATACTAATAATATTCTATCTGTCTCAGTAAAATTGTGATGAGAATGAACAAAAAAGGGCGGAGGGGGAAGTAAACCTCACCTTGTCATAAATGGTAGCATTCCGAGCTGCTGTCGAAACCCAAATCTCCTTGAAGAATTTGTCACTTACAGGATCCTGAAGGTCCTCACTTGGATCAGAAAGATAGCCAAGAACAAGCCTGAAATACAAGAGCCTTGGAATGAGTGATGGAAATAGGAAGTTCCCAGTGACAGCAGCAAGGCAGATCACCCACAGAGACAGAGATCTTCCCAAAGGAAGACAAAGAAGCCATGAAACCCATTAAAACCTCCTTTTGTTCTAAAAGAATCTTTGCAACGTAGCCCAACGTGGCCAGACCCTTGACCATTAAGGTTAGCACCCAAACACTGGCCAGAAGGCAATGTGAAGAGCCCTCTCCAAAGATTATCTCACTAAAGCCCATCTGTAATCATGCCCATTTTACAGACAAAGGAATTAAAGTAGGAGAGACCGCATAAGCCTATTGTAGCTCATAGAGCTGTAAGAGGTAAAGACATGCTGCCTCCACGGGATGTGACCTTCCATTTCTCTCCCTGCTTCTCCCACACTCCCCACTCCCTCAGCCCCCCCACTTCTCCTACACTCCCCACTCCCTCAGCCCCCCCACTTCTCCTACGCTCCCCACTCCGTTTTGATCCTACTCTGCCTTCCCTTTTATCTTCCTTCCCATTCCTTGGGTCAAGCACTATGCTAACTCTTGAATATAGAAACGAGTAAGAAAAACATGACTTCTCTTTACATAGTTAAATTTGGTGAATGAGCGAATTGTCAGCCCTGGCAAGAAGAGGTCATTGCAGTTGTCACAAATAGGATGTGTTCTGAAAGGGGGAGATGGATGTGGCTGGGTTACCAGCTCCAGATGCAACCATGTTGCTTTCTGTTGTTCTCATTTTCCTTTTGTATTGACAATAGACGCTTTTCTCTACAATGTATCCTGGTTGTAATTCTCCCTCTTCTACGCCTCCCAGCCCCCCCCCCTTCTCCTCCCCTCCCCTCTGGATCCACGCCCCTTCTGTCTCTCGTTAGGAAAGAACAAGCTTCTAATAGAAAACAACCAAACACGACAAAATAAAATACAGAATAAAACAAAAACAGCCACACTGAGTCCAGACAAAGTAGCTGCGATGTTTAAAGACTCAGAATAAGCTCTGTCTGTCAGTCCTTCTGAAGCCCCCACGTCTGCCCCTGCAGGTGACACTGGGAAGTCTGGCACTCCCCAGTGTCCTCCTCACCTGCTTTGTTCTTACGTCACTTTTATTCTCAGCAGGTTCACCTGCCACTAGTAGAATACAAATTCTTTGAGAGAGCACGGCTTGGCTACTCTCATATCTCTGTGAATGCCTGACATAGGAAGTCATACGTGAAGAGATCATCTAAACTGATCACATATAATCAAGAGATCATATGTAATAGCGAGAAAACACCAAGAAGAAAAAAGATAAGATTCAGAAGCCATATGAAGAAAGCATAATAACCATCATTCTTTAAAGCATCTGTAGATAAGAAAGCATTTCCAGCAGTTGACTACTTCGGGAGACTCTGCTTTGGGAGTAAGCACTGGAGCTTCCACGAAGCTTTTCTCATATGAACTCAGCAAACAGCAGAGGTCTCTGCTAACTACAGAACAACTGGAACACGGGCCGTATAAAGACTTGTGTTGATGCTAAAGAATGAGTGGATACCTCACTGATGACATCAGACAGAGGAGTGAGAGGACCTGGCTTATGGACTGGAATACAACATGTAAACAGAGTCAGGAGGATGGCTGCAAGTTCAAGAACAGCCTGGTATACACAGTGAATTTCAGGACACTAGCCTGGGCTACAGAATGAGACTCTGCAAATAAATAATAAATAAATAAATAAATAAATAAATAAATAAATAGCAGCCGGGTGAAGAGATTCATTCTATTCCATAGATATCTCTAGATCTGTATAGACAGACAGACAGACAGACAGACAGACACACACACACACACACAGAATAGAGTAGTAGTAGTAGTAGTAGTTAGAAAACACGTTGGCCTTGAGGACAGTGGCAGATAAGTGGCATTGTCATTTGCCAGGATGGAGGATTCTGTGCGTAGGTCCAGTTACTATGCACAGACTTGGAATTCAGTGCCGAGCCTGTTGATCCATCATTTAAACACACGTGGTGATACTGAATCGGTATTTTGCTAAAGGGACCTGGAGTGTGGAAGGGCTTGGCTGGAAATATCAGCCATTGAATTGCCCCCATTTATGTGCCATAAAACCATTTTTGTAAAGACTTCCTCAGAGGAGTGAGCGTAAACGGTGAAGATGGCCCAGTGTAGCTGGAGGGAAGAGGGGCTGGAGAAAAGCCAAGGACACAGAATCCCATAGCACATGGGAAAATATGGCAAGGAGAATTTTGTCAAATTTAGGCAAAACTGACTTCTGTGATCTAAATATGAAATGTCACCAACAGAGTCATGTGTATGAACACGTGATTGCCAGTGGAGTCATGGTTTTGGATCAGAAGATTGTAGG
>NC_022009.1:90886451-90887533 GCF_000317375.1 Microtus ochrogaster | reverse complement strand
GGGCACCTGCACACACACAGGCACATGCACACACACAGGCACATGCACACACACGGGCACATGCACACACATACACGGGCACCTGCACACACACACACGGGCACATGCACACACATACATGGGCACCTGCACACACATGGGCACATGCACACCCATCAACATGCACATCCATCTGAGAAAGAGAGAGAGGCAGAGAATAAAACACCTTCTAAATTAAGGCCCGTGCCTTCTTCTCCAGTAAGATGGCTCAGTACAACAAAGATGTCATTTGTTAAATGCCATCTGCTACACTGCCAGTTAAAAAGAAAAGTATGGACATGACAGAATTTGAGTAAATAGTTCTAAAGTTCATGTGAAAGAATGAATATTTAGAATGACCGAATGTGTTCCAAAAGTATGCTACACTGAGGAAGCCGTGAGACCATACTGTAACAGTAAAGCTGAGGCCACGAAAATGAAAATGATGTCACACTGGTGTGTAAGAAAACAGACTCTCAGTGTGATGTAACAGAAATGGGAGGAGAGTCACGTGGGCAGCAAGAGCAGTGTCATAAAGGAATGCTTAGCATCAGATAAACTCCTGGATGTGGGGTGCACACCTGTGACACCAGCACTCGGAGGGTGGAGGCAGGGGACCAAAGTCCAAGGTCACCCTAGCTACAAAGTGAGTTCAAGAAAAAAAAGAAAGAAAAGAAAAAAACAGAGTTTTGTTTTTGTTTTAGCAAGGTATGGCGGCACAACAGCAAATGTTTAAAAACAAGCAGGTAAAAACTACGACCTCACACACCTTTTGACCTACTGAGGGAAAGAAAATCAAGAGACGCTGTCTCATTTCCTACACTAAAACAGGCTACTCTGTTAGGCAGGACGGTGCACACTTGAAATCCCACAACACAGTGGCTGAGACAGGAAGGCTGTGAGTTCAAGGTAAAAAACAAGTAAATAAATAAAAAGAAGCTACAAATGTTAAATGCAAAATGTAGAATGCAAACATACTAGGAAAACCAAAAACTAAAATCCAAAAGTAACTGTTGATCTGAGACTGTGTGTGTGTGTGTGTGTGTGTGTGTGTGTGTGTGTGT
>NC_022009.1:90883074-90883741 GCF_000317375.1 Microtus ochrogaster | reverse complement strand
TTCTGTGATCTAAATATGAAATGTCACCAACAGAGTCATGTGTATGAACACGTGATTGCCAGTGGAGTCATGGTTTTGGATCAGAAGATTGTAGGATCTTCAAGATGTAACTCTTTTTTTTTTTCTTGGATTTTCGAGACAGGGTTTTTCTGTAGTTTTTGATGCCTGTCCTGGAACTAGCTCTTGTAGACCAGGCTGGCCTTGATCTCCCAGAGATCTGCCTGCCTCTGCCTTCCAAGTGCTGGGATTAAAAGCGTGCGCCACCACTGCCCGCCAAGCTGTAAGTCTTTAGGAGAGGAAATGTCACAGAAAATGTGTCCCTGCAGCAGGTCTTGATCTCATCTGTCTGTCTGTCATCTGTCGTCTATCTATCCATCTCTATCTCTCCCTCCCTCTCTGCCTCTGCCTTGCCTCTCTCTCTCCCTTTCCCCACAACCTTCCTTCCTCCCTTCCTCTCTCCCTCTTCCTCCCCTTCCTTCCTTCCTGATGGGACTAGACACCACAAGTTCCTGCTGCTTTGCTTTTCCCAGCATAGTGGCCTTGCGTCCCTTGAACTGTGAGCTAAGGTAAACTCTCTTTAGCCTGCTTCTGGTCAGCTATTTGGTCACCCTAACAGGAAAGACAACCAGCCTAGTGACTGTGGTTTTTATTTATTTATTTATTTATT
>NC_022009.1:90867251-90875394 GCF_000317375.1 Microtus ochrogaster | reverse complement strand
TGAGACTGTGTGTGTGTGTGTGTGTGTGTGTGTGTGTGTGTGTGTGTATTCAGCAAAAAGGTCAAAGAAAAAATAATAAATTTGGTTAATAATACCTGAATAATTTCACTCTTAATAGAATAAAAATTGTTCAATCATATTCAACAAAATAAGCAGTCATTAAAAGAAAGTTAAACATTCCAGGAAAATGGGCAAAGAACATGAAAAGGCCAGGCAAACTCACAAAAGAGCAAGTATTCTTGACTAATAAACACATTTTTAAAAAAATCTTAAAAATCACAAATATTGAAATTAAAAATTGGCAAAGATTAACTACTGTAAGAGACACTGAAGAAATAGAAGGAACGAGCCCGTTAAATTGTTAGCGACCTAAGAAGAAATCTGGGGGCAGATGCAGCTTCCTTTGACCGAGAAGAATTGGCACTGTTCTTGCTCACATAAGAAATAAGCAAACAAACAAAAATGCCTACCATTTTTACATCAGCAAGAAAGCTGTATCAAACACAGAAGCATATTTTTAAGGAACTTCGGCAGACACACATGAAGTATGATGCAATCATTAAAATGCTACAGAACAACACTGACATGGAAAGCATTGCAGCATTTAAATAAGAAAGACTATTCAGGGGCCAGGCATGAATCCCAGCACTTGGGAGGCAGAGGCAGAGGCAGGTGGATCTCTGTGAGTTCAAGGCCAGCCTGGTCTACAGAGTGAGTTCCAGGACAACTAGGGCTGTTACACAGAGAAACCTTGTCTCAAAAAAAAAAAAATCAAAAAACAAAAAGAAGGAGAAAAAAGATGAAAGAGAAAGGAAAACAAAAGGAAAAACAAGCAAAGAAAAGAGAATATTCACGGGCTGGCCTAATGACTCAGTGGGCAAAGTTGACTGCCTCCAAGTCAGAAGACCTGAATTTGATCTTCAGGACCCTCAACGTGAAACTCGTACAAGTTATGCTCTGGCTTTCACATTCATGTGCATGCACGTATGTATGCACACACAATCTTTAGAAGTTAAGAATATTCAGGACCCGCAAGATTCAAATTTGGGGTTTTTTTAATTGAAAAAATAGATGCAATATATATTCATACATGTGTGAGGGAGAAGTAAAATGCTAGATGCCAACTTTGAAAATTGTTAGCACACTGTGAGCTGTGGAGAGCAAACCCTGACTACATTGCTAGGGGGGAGAGCCCATCCTGGGGTTCATCAGATGATTAAATGGAGAGCCCTGTTATCTCCAGAGAGATTATTCCAGTATGTCAGGGACAACTGCACCCCCATGGTGTTATGCAGGAACAAACTCAGTGTCCATCAACTGATGAGGGAATAAAGGAAATGTGGCTCATCCATACATATTAATGTTGTTCAATCACATATAAAAAATTCTATCATTTATGGCAACAGGGATGGAGCTAGTGATCATCAAGGAATAAGCCAGGATTTGAAAGACAGAGATGGTTTGACCTTGTAGATGGAACGTGGGCAAGACCTCATAGATGTTAGAGAGTAGAATGATGGTTACCAGTGCTGGGGCAACAAGGAAGGGGCCGGAAACCTGGTCGGTCAATGGGAACTAAGTCATTGTAGACTGAGTAACAAGTTCTGGTATGGTTCACGGGACACTTTGGATGGTGGTAGACTATACAGTTCCCAGAAGCTTGGAGAAATGGTTTGGAATGGTCTCCTCAGAAAGAAAGGTCCAAGGCTTGAGTAGATACACATGCGCAGGCTGGAGAGATGGTTCATGCGGAAAGGACTTGCCATGCAAGCCTGTGGACCTGAACTGGATTTCTAAAACCCACTGAGCAAGCCCGAGGCAGTGGTACACGTCTTTAATCCCAGCACTCTGACAGTGACATGGGGAGTCTCCCAGAAGCTCACAGGCCAGCTGGTCTGGAGCATTCACCAAGGCAGAGACAATAGAGACCCCTGCCTCAGCAAGGAGGGTGGAGAGAACTAACTGCCCGAAGCTGTCCTCTGATCTCCACGTGGGCACCACGGCACCTCCTAAACATGCAGTAAAACATCTAAGTGATCCTCACACTGATCTAGATATTACTCAATGAACACATATACAAACACATCACACAGCACTCCACAAATCTTTGCAATTTATGCATCAATTTAAAAATAAAGTTTAAAAAAATGTTGGCACTGGATGGTGGAATTACAAATGAATTTACCTTCTTATTGGTTTTTTATATTTGCTAAATTTCTACAAGGGAAAGATGGGTTGTAAAGCAGAATCCTGTCCCTCTATGATTAGTATATGCTTAAAAACATAAAGAAGCCCGTCACTCTAAAGAGAATACTTTGGTTCGCCCACGACAGAAAGGACATGACATACATTTTCAGCTTAAAAAGTGAAATAATTATTTCCCTGTGTATGCTATAGTAGGAAGTCAGTGGAGGTGATTAGCAGGGCACTAATTTTAAATTCTCCCCTGCTAAACAAAAAGAATCAGCAACACTTTTCTGTAATGCCAGTGGTTTGAAAGAATTCTCACTGGGTCAAACAATTAGTAATAAAGGTGACAAATCCACAGTAAAAGCAGTGGAAAGGTATTGACGTATCTTGAGGCATGCCTCTGCTGAGTTCTTTGAATTGAAAGCAAAGAATGGATTTGTCTGTAATGAGGCTTTATCTGGGGAGCCAAGTCTGCCAGAACTGAAGGAAGAAGGAAGATGGCTGTCAAGATGGCCACTGTATTGATAAGGAGTGCAGTACCTAATACAAGTCCTTTTGTGTGTGACTCAGTTTCCAAATGGACCATTAACACACGAAAGATGAAAGCTGTGCCTCCCCCAAGCAGTCACATCCCTCACCCAGGAATTCATAGTATGTCCCTCCCCCAGGAAGTCACAGTATGTCCCTCCCCCAGGAAGTCACAGTATGTCCCTCCCCCAGGAAGTCACAGTATGTCCCTCCCCCAGGAAGTCACAGTACGTGACCCTATAGGTCACAAATGAAATGACATCACAGCAAGGGCAACTCTGGAATAATAAGGACCTCCTAACAGGTTCTATAGCTGGGAGAGGGGTAAGGTGTTAACAGACCATGTGGATCTGGGAAAGTTTCCCCTGCTTCTGGATTAGTTGTGTGGTAAGGAGCTAGATGGTGGGGAGCAAAGAGGGGATGTGATCTAGAAGGCTCAGGAGGATCGCTGTTGATAACAGACTAAAGGGGCTGGGGCAGTGAACCTGAGCCAGCGCCAACATCAGCACTGACTCCCATAGGGTCACACAGTCCCTGTGTCATAGCCCTCAGTGGCCTGTCTGTCTTGAGGAAGGGCAGAAATATCTCCTGTCTGGAATCTCTTTAAACTGTGGAAATGTAGTGTTCGCACTTACATCTGATGCCAGCAACCACTAGGATACTCTTAGCAATGCTTATGCTACCCTTGCAATCCATTTTGTGTGCCTGGAGATATTGATGTCACAGTGCCTGTGGTGGAGGTCAGCAGACAACTTGTGGAAACTGGGTCTCTATTTTGCCATGTGGTCCCCACGTGTGAGTGACAAATCAAAGATTCTCTCTTCTCCTTGTGAGCTGAGGGGTTTGAACTCAGGTCTTCAGGCTAGGTGGGGAGTGCCTTTACCTGCAGAAGGACCTGTTTATTTAGGTTTTTAAAAGTGAAGCTCCAGGTGGTGGTGATGCACACCTTTAATCCCAGCACTTTAGAGGCAGAGGCAGGTGATCTCTGTGAGTTTGAGGCCAGCCTGGTCTACAGAGTGAGTTCCAGGACAACCAGAACTGTTTCACAGAGAAACCCTGTCTTGAAAAAAACAAAAACAAACAAACAAACAAAAAAATATGAAGCTACTTTTAAAAACTTAAACAAATCCTACCTAGATGGTTCAATCTGGCCTGACCTTCAATTGATTACATTTTAAATGGTAGTTTGTGCTATTATGCATAAAGATGACAGGCTATTAAAACATGTGTGTATATTTAGAATCATTTCTGTACTACTGTGTATATCCTCCACTCTGAGACACATTGTTCTAGATAAAAAGAATCTGGCATGGCAGAAGTGCCAAGGGAGAGGTCACCCTGAGCCCCACTGTGGCTGTGGGACTAATAGCAGAAGTGTGGCTCTGTGGGGTCACCTGAAGCACTGCAGCCGAAGTCCCCGGGCGAAGCAGCCAGCTTGGTATTCTTTCCCATCCATGACTGAGGGCACCGTCTCTGTGTCCTCCACTATAACAGCCATCTCACTGTCTCGCTTCCCCAGCATGCTCCGGTCGTTGATGTTGGCAGAACCTAAACAGAGAAACAACAGAAGTGGACAACTTCTAACAGCCACTGCCAATGGCCAACCCTTCCCCATGCTTCCTGACTCTCAACACCCCAATTTTGTCAAAGATGTTGTTTAGGGAGGTAGAGGCCACCTCAGGATTAGCCCAAGCAAGACCTTTGGTCATTCTAAAGCAACCTAGAATCATGTTACCATCTTTATCAGTGAGTAGATTAGGAGACGGCCTGGCATGGTTCCAGACAACGTGAAGCTTCCAAGGGGCTTCTGAGAAAGTAGAACTTTATACCATCTCTTCCATCCTTTGGATGTTGATGTTAGAAGATTCATCCACAGCCATCTTTCTAACATGAGGGCTGAGCCGACAAGAATGCTCACAGGTTTGAGAGATGGCTCAGCAGATACTGATGTTTCCTGCTCTTGCTGGGGACCAAGTTCATTCCCAGCACCCATGTCAAGTGGCTCAGAACATTCTGTAACTCTAGATTCAGAGGACCTGACGCCTTCTTCCGGCTCCAGGGACACATAAATGAAAATAATTATTTAAAAATCCCTACAAAATATTGTGGAATAAAACTTTAACTAGGAGCTGGGTGGTGGTGGTGCACGCCTTTAATCTCGGCGCTTGGGAGACAGAGGCTGGCAGATCTCTGTGAGTTTTAAGGCCAACCTGGTCTACAAGAGCTAGTTCCCAGAGAGGCTCCAAAGCTACAGAGAAACCCTGTCTCAAGAAAAAACAAAAACAAAAAACAAAAACCTTTAACTAGGAAAAGATGCGTTACATTTGTTTAACTATGTAAAGATGTGTTGCTGTTTTACCTTGCCTGACTAAGCAGCACCTGATTGGCCAGAAAAAAAAAGGCTGAATGGCCAATAGCTAGGGCTGGGTGGTGGTGGTAGACAGAGAGAAAAGAGAGGAGAGACAAGAGAAGAAAGGAAAGAATGAGGGAGAAAGCGAGGGAGATGGGTAGGGCTAGCCAGGCAGTCGCCAGGCAGCCAGACACAGAGTAGGACACACAGAAGGAAAGAAAGGTAAAAGGCCCAGAGACAAAAACAAAGATGAAGAGAAACAGATTAAATTAAGATATAAGAACTAGTGGGACAAGCATAAGGCTGAACATTCATAATTAATATTAAATCTCCATGTTATAATTTGGGGGGGGTGGCAGTCCAAGAAAGCCTGTTACAACAAAATCCGGAGACTCTAAACTAGTTAATGCTGAAGCGTTCTTGTTTATGAAACAATGTATCCTTATTGTTTCACACACTTCCGGTTTCTATCTGCATCTCAAAGGAAGCTGGCTAACCGACTGGTGAAGGAGAGTTCAGAGAAAACCGGCACATCAACTGACTCAGTACAGAAGTTGGATTTTTGTTCTTGTTTTAAAAAAACAAAAACCAGAACAGTCTTTCTAGTCTTCAGGTTGCACAAGGACTGTTAAATGCCAGGTGTGCATTCCCAGTCAGTGGCTAATCTGAGTTACAGTCTGCCCTCCATCCCTGCAGCTCTGCACCTCCGCTTGCATGGCAGGCTGTAGCCTTGGTATCACCGTCCCTCTATTTTGAAACCTCAGTTGGGGCAGTAGTGCCAGTGCCATAGGCTTTTAATCGCAGCACTCCGGAGGCAGAAGCAGACAGACCTCTGTGAGTTCGAGGCCAGCCTGGTCTAGAGATAAAACCTCAATTCCCCAAGGATGTTGACTTCCCCTTGGCAAGGATGAGTCTTTTATTTCAGATGTGTACTGTGCACTCTTTCTTGTCAGGAGCCGTTGGTCAATGAGAACCACGTGATCAATATGAACTATGCGGCAAGAGTCCAGGCCCCTGTGCCCACCCCCCAACTCCTTGCCCTATATAAGCTGTACCCCATCTCTAATAAATGGGGGCTCTGACAAACTTAGCATAGCCTCATTCCTCTCTCTCAGCTCATATCTTCCAGATAGTGCCTCTCCGGGATCCTGGAATAACTGAACTGCAGGGTGGGTTACAACCCCTAGACTAAGTAACCCACCCAAAAGCGGTTTACACTTTCTTATTGCCTAATTGCTCACAATAGATTAATGTGGGTCATGGAAAGTCATGTATGTGCACTAATTAGCTTTAGCATTACACCATGAGGTTTGCCAGCTTTTTTCAGTTAAAATATAATCACATGATTTCCCCTCTTCTCCTTTCTTCTTCCAGCCCTTCCCTGCCCCTTATTGTCTTTTCTCAAATTTATGTCCTCTTTTTAACTGTTATAGATGCACATAAATGTAACAATAATGATACTGTTATACAATGATAGTGCCTAGTCCATTTAGTGTGACTTGAATGCATCCTTTGGTTCTGGGTAATTAACTGGGGGCTCCAACCCTTGGGACTCTTTCTCCCACCATCGGCATTCCTTAGTGGCCTGCAGCTCTTTGTGCAGGTGTGGAACCCTCCTCTTTCCGCCTTAGTTGTTGTACTTGCTCAGATCTTTAGCCAGTTGTGTTGGTGCGACCAGGGCTGCAGGTGGGGAAAATTTGCTGGAATGTGGTATTTGTATCCCTCTGTCTAGCTTAAGCATTCCTTCCTAGGTGCATGAAGGGAACTCCCTGTGTTTCTTTGGAACTTCACTCTCTTCGAGACTGCCCTAAGCAGAGACCACTCAGGGACTGGGTCTGCAGGATTGGGGTGCTTCTCTAGCCAAGATCAGAACCCTGTGGGTGGGAGCCAGACTGGAGCCCCCACATATGTATCCATTATCCCCGAATCCATCCATCCCATTGCAGCAGCCCTGGACTCCCGAGGGCGGGAGTACACTCCTGGCATTGTGGGCGGAAATGTTAGAGACAGGAGTAGGTGCTGTCTGTACAAGCCAGGGAAACAGGCCTGGCAGGAATGCAAGATTTTGTGTCTCTCACCCTGAGTACTAGACTGGAGAAACAATGGATGCCAAAGAAATGGGAATTCCCCCCCAGAAATCCCATGCTGGGAGAAAAAAAAAAAGAATGGGGCAGACAGGAACCTGTCTCCTGGCAAGAGGTTTCACAGCATGAGAGTGAAGCCCACAGTGATGGGTTCGTGCTGGGCAGGACTGCACTGGCACCATGGAAAGCACTGCTCAGATGGCCATAATTTTAGCTCTCCATTCAAACCTCACAGTCTTAGTGAAGAATCCTGAAGACAAACGTGGGGGCTTCACTGGGTCTCTTTACCCTCTTTTCCCAAGATGGCCACATTGAAGAATCTCCTCTATTTTTTCTGTTTTCCATTATTGCCTTGCTGAACATGTGTGGCTTGGGACATAGGCTGTGATAAAATGAGGACTCAGTTCATGTCCCCAGAACCCAGGTAAATGTTGGGCAGGCATGACGGTCCACCTGTGATCCGGTGTCCGGTAGGTAGAAATGGTGATTTCTGGAGCAGGCTCACTAGCTAGTGTTGGATTTTCTTCTACTCTGGCCCCATGCTGGGAGCCAAAATATTTGCTTTTTATTCTTTGCGTTTACTCTTAGTTCTTTTGGAGGGTATGCAACCCAGCTTCCAAATAAATCACACGTGGATATTATTCTTTCTTATAAACACCTGGCCTTAGCTTGGCTTGTTTCTTGCCAACTATTCTTAAGTTAACCCATCTACCTTCTGGCTGATGTGGGAGAATTGTCTATATTCTGTCAATCATGTTTCAAATAAATGCTGGTTGACCAGGCAGGAAGTATAGGCAGGAAAACCAAACAGGAAGTAGAAATGATGCAATGAGAACAGGAGAATTCTGGTAAGGAGGAAGTTGATTCCTCCCAGTCCTGCGCAGACCACCGAGGAAGCAGGATGTGATCTGCCAGCTGAAAAAGGTACCAAGCCATATGGCTAAATAGATAAGAATAATGGTTAATATAAGTCATAAGAGCTAATAAGAAG
>NC_022009.1:90864837-90867151 GCF_000317375.1 Microtus ochrogaster | reverse complement strand
CCGCCTGCCTCTGCCTCCCGAGTGCTGGGATTAAAGGCGTGCGCCACCACCGCCCGGCTGTGACTGTGGTTTAGTAATATGCATGCCATCCTGGTGTTTTCCTCTCTGGGTGGGCAGCAAACGCGGACTTACGTCATGGTTAAAGGTTACAGAGTTGCCCAGCACATACAGCTTATGTAACCAATTATTTTATAACGGACGTTTGTGTCATTTCCAATATCTTATTAGTATGATCATATGCTATAATCATATGATGCAGTTTAGACACCATATGTAACATTTGGTGATTTCCTGCAATCACGAAGAGTAATTCCAGAATGAAAATTCCTGGGTTAAAGAATATTTGAAAACAGGCAGTGGTGGAGAGAGTTCCAGGACAGCCAGGGCTACAAAGAAACCATGTCTTAAAAAACCAAAATAAGAAAGCAAAAAGAGAAAAAAAGACTAAATGGACTTATTCCAGGACAAGCTGTGCTGCATCAAACACTCTCCATGCATCTCCAACAACAACCTGCGAAAGTTCAGTCTGTTTCACAGGTATTAAAGGCAGCTGACTTCCACCTCATTCTGTGCTCTTCTGCTACATAAAGTCTCTCTAAAGCAAATGCCAGGGGTATACTACAATTCTTCAATTTTATAGACTCAAAAATTCTATTTCTACTTTAAATAAAGTTTGCTTTTTATTACATGAGAATGGCTGTAAGGAAAATGACCCCAACAATGTCAGCACACCCCTGGCTAGCTGCTGAGAATTCAAGCAAAACTTTATTGCACAAATCTGAAGAATAGAGAGGCTATGGCAATAAATCAGTTGGGATAGTTCCATAACTCAGGACACATCAAAGAAGCTGAAAACCCAGTACTAGAGGTAAAACTTCCTTGCGTTTATTTCTTAAACAAGAGGTGAGATAATGTATCCACCAACTGAAGAGTTAAGGACTGGTTTGTAGGAAAGCCATTTAAATAAGTCTCTAATAGGTAACACTGAGTTCTAGGGTACTTTTCCTTCTCAGCATTTACCTACATGAAAATGAACAACAAAAATACATGAAAAATTTTGGATGAGCTTCTGAGAACAAGGTCTGAAAGAAAATGACTTTGACTTTATGCCCATGCATATTTGATATTTAGCCCCAAAATTAGGGAGACAGATACATTACAAAAAAGAGTTTTCCACTCTGCACATCTATCATCTAAAATGATTCTGAGCTCACCTGGTACTGATGGCTTCTGCTGAGTGATGGTTGTATCTGTGACGTTTTGGATACCTTTTCTAGGGTTTAATGGGCTGTTTGGCTCAGAGTTGTGACAGTCACTACAGAACCCTGGTGGTTGATACTGTATCTGTTTAGAATTGACTTCACATTGAAATGTGTCTCTGAATTTCTATTTAAAAACAGCCCAGATGGAAGATGAATTGAAGCTGCATCTTACAGTGAGAAAATAGCTGTGCTCCAGGCTACAATGTTTACCTTCAGGAATACTTCCAATAAAGCCAGGGGAAATTGACGTTTTTTTTTTGTGGTGCTTTGTAGCATATTATCTGTATCTGCCAATGGATAAAGTTAAAACCATTGTTTAAAAACAACTGCCTTTTTAAGACAGTGTGAAAATTTCCAGGAAAAATAACATACCTGGGAATTAACTTCTCATGAAAGGTTGGGGTAAGGATAAAGGGGGAAAACGAAGTTTTACCAAAGATCCATCCTCTGTTATGAAAACCCTAAAACTTCAGTAAAGAACAAAGAACTGGCATGGGAAGATGGCTCAGCTGGTACAGGGCTGCCCTTGCAGGCATGAGGACCTGAATTCAGTCCCCCAAACACACAGTGGTATATGCTGGGAACCCCAGTGTTGGAGAGATGAAGATCCCAAGGGCCTGCTGGTCAGCCTGAGAGCCTGGTAAAATTGGTGAGGCTAGTGAGATATGGCTTGCTGGAGCCAGCCTGGCCTAACTGGTGAATTTCTGACCAGTGAGACCCTGTTTCAAAAAGAAAGATGCACACCCTCGAAGGAAAACCACGAAGTTGTCTTCTGACCTCCACATGCATGTATACTCAAGCCCTGCACACACATACACAGGCACCTGCACACACATACACACGGGCACATGCACACACACACACGGGCACATGCACACACATACATGGGCACCTGCACACACACAGGCACATGCACACACACGGGCACATGCACACACACGGGCACATGCACACACAGGCACATGCACACACATACACGGGCACCTGCACACACACACAGGCACATGCACACACACGGGCACATACACACACACGGGCACATGCACACACAT
>NC_022009.1:90850535-90860759 GCF_000317375.1 Microtus ochrogaster | reverse complement strand
GCTTTTTCCTTTTCTTCTTTTTATCTTACTTTCACCCTTACTCTGTGGTTGGTTGTGTGGCTGGGGAGCTGGCCCCTGATGGCCTCCTCTCCTTGTTCTTTTTTTTTCTTCTTCATTTCTTCTATTTATTCTCTCTGCCTGCCAATCCTGCCTATCTTTTCTCCTGCCTCGCTACCAGCCATTCAGTTCTTTATTAGACCATCAGGTGATTTAGACAGGCAAAGTAACACATCTTTACATTGTTAAACAAATGTTCCAGAGCATAAACAAATGTAACACCCTTTAAAATAATATTCTACAACAAGCTGGGCTCCAAGGAAGCAAAGGACCCCACCTTAACATACGAGGTGGAAAGTGACACACAGTCAAGACACATAGACAAGACATATGTACACACATATGTGATCATGCATGCACACTTCACACACAGAGACACTCATACACAGATCTTAGACGGACTTAATTCTGACAGGGAAATTCGGATAAGTGCAAATTTTATCTCCAGTCTTGCTGTTAAACATTCCTGTGTTCTGAAAATCAAATTCAGAAAAGGAGTCGCAGGATTGGGGCATTCCTCATTTCTACATAAGAGGAAGAGGAAGGAGGAATCTGGGGAACATGGAATGGACACAGGTTCTCGGTGCCTTTTGAAGAACACGGAGCATAGTGAGGAGACTTCTGACCCTTCGGAGTTTGCATCACTGATAGCGAACATGCGCTGTGTCTGTGCACTAACTAATATGGAGCTGACCTATTTTTATTAAGTCATTGCCTAGATCACTTAAAAAACCATTTCTGCATAAAACCGGGCATTTTCGAAACACAGCAAAATGCAAGAGAGTATAAGAAAACAAACATCAAAACAATGATAAACTGAATCTATGACCTAGGCAAGGACAACAGGACCCCTCCCCAAACCTCTTCAGTGCCTTCTCGCATGTGCCCTTCCCTCCCCAAGGAAGGCTTGATGGTGCTCTTCGTGTTTATCAGGCTGTGCCAATCTAGGTCTTTTGAAGAACTATTACCGTGCCATTCCTATATGAACAAACACGAGTGTCTTCTAGATATGGTTCTGGGTGTTCTCTCCTGGCACTGCTGTAAATTTCCCTACCAGCTTCCTAGGAGATTTGCCATTCTTCATTTGAAGGTGTTTCTTGCGGGTTTCAAATTTTTTATTATGTGTGTGTGTGTGTGTGTGTGTGTGTGTGTGTGTGTGTGTGCATATGTGTATATGTGGTCTGTGGGGGGGGCATGTATATGTGTGACGGGTGTCCACTGAGGCAAGATGCATCAGATCTCCTGGAGGTGGGGTTACTGAGAGCCATTCCATGTGTGTGCTGAAACTGAACCCAGGTCCTCTGCAAGAGCAGCATTCACCATCAGCCGCAGAGCCACTTCTACAACTGCTCCTTATGTGTTTTGAAAATTAAATGTTTTGTGAATGTCTTCCTTAACATTTGTGACTTTTTATTCCCTTTACATTATGATTATTACTTTCAAACAAATTAATTTCTATTTTCTCATCAGCAGAAAATGTCCCAAGAACCAAAAGAAAAGAAATAGGAAACATCATTTGGTGAAAAGGAAGGAGGATGTGAAGGAGCAAGCTGAGGGGCCCCACACTGAGGGCACCCCTTTGCTGTGGGACAATGGTCTGTATACTGTCAATTGTATTTTAAATAAGCATTGATTGGCCAGTACCCAGGCAGGAAGTATAGGCGGGACAACCAGACAGGAAGTAGAGGTGGGGCAAGGAGAACAGGAGAATTCAGAGAGAGGATGCAATATGTGGCCATGAACCAACCACAGAAGAAACAAGATGTTATTGCCTCACTAAATAAAGTACTGAGCCACGTGGCTAACATAGACAAGAATAATGGACTAATATAAGTTATAAGAGTTAATAAGAAGTCTGAGCTACTAGGCCAATCAGTGTATAACTAATGGAGAGCTCTGTGTGAGTTCTTTGGGACTTGACAACTGTGGGAACCAACAGACAACACTCGTGAGAATTGGCATGAAGGAAATTGTGACGGAGCAGGTGGCCGTGCAGGGAGCAGCTGAAAGACACTGCAGGAGCACAGGCTCTGCCTTGCCTACTGCTGAAGAATCTCCAAAGGGACTTAAAGGAGGTGGTTGGTGAGCAGACTGAAAACTTTCAAATCCCTCATCCTAAAGAGGAGCCACAATCCACCTGTGGCTCCAAGGAGCCGCGGGCCTAAAGGTAAGTCCCTCTGACTGGAGAGGACAGTGTTTTATCCTGAGGGGACCAATGCACCTGCAGGCCTGTGTCCACCACACTGGGGGGAGACAGGCCCC
This sequence comes from Microtus ochrogaster, assembly GCF_000317375.1. Taxonomy (NCBI): domain Eukaryota; kingdom Metazoa; phylum Chordata; class Mammalia; order Rodentia; family Cricetidae; genus Microtus; species Microtus ochrogaster. Next base: position 90,858,440 of record NC_022009.1, on the reverse strand, counting down.
AGAGAAGCACCCAGCCTTGAACGTGTCTGTGTTCTCAGTTCCAGGATTACACTGGGGAATCAACCGAAGCCTCAGTGTAAACAAACTATGAAAGCAATGAATTGGAAGTGAATATGCTTTTAACAAAAAAGAGGGCAGTCCTTTGCACTCATAGAGAAGATAAAAATAGCAAATCGGAGAGTGGTTACAGTTGAAAAGAAAGGAACAGCCCTGTGAGATGTGCAAACAAAAGTGTATAAACAAAGATAGAATTGGAAATTATGTAATAAAAGTATGCTAAGATCTAAAAAAACAAAAGATATTAGCTTACATGGTTCATATAAACAAGTCACATGACTGAAATAAAACCACACTGCATGTCAGCAGGTTTAGACTATAGAGTTTCATGAAGAATTATGGCTATTCCTTTCTCTTGTTTTATATTAAATGCTTCAGATGTCTGTGCATATTTGTAATTTTTTTATTTTTTTCTTTTATTGAAAATAGTCCTCTTTCATACATATATTCTAATTATGGTTCCTCTTCACCCAACTCCTCCCACCAAAATCCATACCCGACCTCTGATTTGAAGACAAACAGACATTTAAAAGCTAACAATAAAATAAGATAAAACAAAACCAAGCGAAGTAGGACAGAAGCCAAAGAAAAAGCTCAAGAAACACACACAGATGCAGAGACACACGTTTACACATGGAGAAATCACAAAATCAAAACATGTAAAATATAGAAAAAGGAACCAGAAGCTAAAATAAAAGTCCTCACAAATCATGAGACAAAGTGCCTCCAAAAATGCCACTGATGTGCTGGCCTTCTACTAGGTGCCCAGTGAGACTCTGCCAGAGAAAACTAATTGCTCTGGGCTAGGGCTGTGGGCTTGTGTTCACTTTCCCTTTTAGTGCTGGGACCCCAGCTGGCTCAGACCTGTACAGGCCAGTGCATGCTGCCAGTGTCTCTGTGCACTCATATGCATCAGTCCTGTGGAGTCTGGAAATCTTTGTGTCCTTGTGTCCTCCATCCCCATTGACCCTTAACTATCTTTCCACCTCCTCTTCTGCAGGGGTCCCTGAGCCTAGAGGGAGGGGCCTGATGGAGACATCCTAATTAAGACTGAGTGTTTTAGTGTCTCTCATTGTCTGCACATTGTCCAGCTGCAGGAGGGAGTTTATAGCAAAATGTCACTAGGTGATGGAGGAGGGTCATCTTTCTATCTGTTGATTTCATTGGTTAAGCAATAAAGAAACTGCTTGGCCCTCATAGGTTAAAACATAGGTGGGTGGAGTAAACAGAACAGAATGCTGGGAGAAAGAAGCTGAGTCAAGGAGTCGCCATGATTCTCCCACCCCAGGCAGACACAGGTTAAGATCATTCCTGGTAAGCCAGCTCGTGGGCTACACAGATTATTAGAAATGGGCTAGTCCAGGTGCGAGAATTAGCCTAGAAGAGGCTAGATAGAAATGGGCCAAGCAGTGTTTAAAAGAATACAGTTTCTGTGTAATTATTTCGGGGCATAAGCTAGAGCTAGCCATGTGGGCAGCCGGGTGCCGGGGACGCAGCCCCACCGCTCTTATTTCAACAACTAGGTGTCATTTTATTGCCATGTTCATTTATTAGAACAGTTGTATTTATGACCAGATGTTTCTCTCCTGACTGCCTGTTCCCAAATACCCACTGGTCACTTCCCAAATAACTGACTCAGAGACTTAATATTACTTATAAATGTTCAACCAGTAGCTCAGGCTTATTACCAACTAGCGCTTACATTTTGAGTTGACCCATATGTCTTATTTATGCTCTGCCACTTGGCAGTACTGTTATTAGCATGACATGTTCATCTCCTGCTCTGCCTGCATCTGGCTGGCAACTGGTCAATCAGTGTTTTATTAAACCAATTCGAGTGCCAAATCTTTACAGTGTATAAGAGGATTGTTCCACAGCAAGTATGTGGTTTTGCCCTAACTCCTATCTAGTCTTAGGTTCTTGGCTCCTCAAGCAGCCTTGGATATGCTTCTTTCTCATGGAGAGGGCCTGAAATCCAATCAGATATTAGTTGGTTATTCCCACATGCTTTATGTCACTACTTCACTAGCTAACCTTACAGGAAGGCCATCATTTGGAGATCGAAGAGTTTGCAGCTGGGCTGGTGCTTGGCTTTCTCCTCTGGCAGCATACAGAGTACCTTCCAGTACCCTGAACACTAGTCAGTAGGGCTGAAGGCTCTAGGAAGGCACCAACCTGACTTTTCCATGTTCAAGGAGTTGTGTAGGTGTTATGTTCAGCAAAAGGGCTTTATTGTAAGTTTGTAGAGACAAATCAACAGCCTTGGCAATAGCCTGTGTTGTTTGGGGGGTTCTCATGGGCCAAAAAATCAATTAGAAGTAACTTATTCCCAAAACTAGAAGCTTCATTTGATGGTGAGAGATGCCCGGTTTGGGTTCCATTTTCCCCATTATTTGGATTTTCAATCAGATCACCTTCATATGTGAACATATTTTGGAAACTTCCTAGTGTATTAGGTTTCCATAGTATCCCTCAAATGGCCCTAGTTTTAGGTGTCCCTCCCTGTATCCCTTCCATCTCCATCTCTTCCTTCCCTCCTCATTTACTCCTCATTCTAGTCCCCCACCTTGTCCATCCATAATGATCTATTTATTTTATGATCTTTCTTTTCCTCGGGAGATCCATCCCTGCCCTCTAGCCCCTTACTTTGTACCTAACTTCCATGGTTATATGGATTGTAGCCTGCTTAATGAAGACTTAACAGGCTAACATTCACATATAAGTGAGTACACATTATTATCTTTTCGGATCTGGGCTACCTCACTCAGGATGATTTTTTTTTTAATCTCCATCCATTTATCTGGTTTTATGTTGAGGTCTTTGATCTATTTGGAGTTATGTTTTGTTCACTGTAATAAGTCTCTATAGAGCAATGATTCTCAAACTCCCTAATGATGTGACCTCATACTGTGAAGACTTCTCCCCTTAACCATAAAATTATTTCCGTTGCTACTTCACAATTGTAATTTTGCTACTGTTATGAATCATAATATAAACATTTGTGTTTTCTCATTGTCTAAGTGACACCAGTGAAAAGGTTGTTCATCTCTGGGGGTTGTGACCCACAAGTTGAGATCAATTGCTGTGGTTCTCACAATCTTACCTGTGCTGTGACCCTTTAATACCTCATGCTGTGGTGACTCCTCGCCTCGACCATAAAATTATTTTCATTGCTACTTCACAATTGTAATTTTGCTGTTATAAATCATAATGTAAATATCTGTGTTTTCTGATTGTCTTAAATGACACCAGTAAGAGAGTTGTTCAAACCTGGGGATTGCGATCCACAGGTTGAGAACCATTGCTTTTGAGTAAAGGACAGTGGGATAGGATGCTTTCTTAAAAAACTGTTGTGCACAAATATTAAAAGAATCGATTTCTCTAGTCTTTATTCCTATGTGTGTGTGTGTGTATTCAAGCTATTTTTACATGTATATTCATACATGTATGAATCTATACACATATATGTACACTGATCTGTGTATATTTTCTTGCTTCAGAATTACCCTTTTCCCAAAGAATATTCCAGATAAGGCATCTCATTACTGCTAGTTATGAGACTTTTTTTTTTATTTTCTCAGTGAGGCTAGAGATAAAAAGGGCATATAACTGTCAAAAAAGTGTCAAAATACTTCATGGCATTTAGCTTCTTGAAGACTAGGGAATTAATACAGCTGAGAAGCAATGTTTTGTTTAAAACAGATGAGCAGAGTTCCCAGCAGTTCCATGTACAATCTCTACTGATAACAAAGTTCACACACGCGCAGACACGCATACACAGACATGCACTCAGGCACGCACACACCGACCACTCAGTTTTCAGAGTGATTATATGCTGGCTAGTTTTATGTCACCATGACACGAGCTAGAGTCATCTGAAAGGAGGGACCTCAATTGAGAAAATGACCCCATAAAATCTGGTCGTAGTGCGTTTTCTTGATTAGTGATTGATGGGAAGGCCCAGTCCATTATAAGTGGTGGTCCTGGGTCTGGGCATCTAGTCCTGGGTTCTATAAGAAAGGAGGCTGAACAAGCCATGTTGAGCAAGTCAGGAAGCAGCACTCCTCCATGGCCTCTGAATCAGCTCCTGCCTTCAAGTCCCTGCCCTGTTTGAGTTCCTGTCCTGGCTTCCTTCAGTGATAGACTACAATGTGGAAGTTTAAGCCAAATAAACCCTTTCCTTCCCAACTTGGTTATGGTGTTTCATCACAGCAATAGAAACACTAGCTAGGGCAGGTTATTAATTTTCTGTATCTCATCCACTTTTCCAGTAATTCGTGTGACAATATTAAACGAAAAACAGTCCAATGATGTTAATGCAGGATGTTCAGTGTGTCTGAAACAAGAAGGAGACTGGATATCACCCCTCTGTCCCAGAAGTTCCAATCCAGCATGTGCATGCCTCTCTCCTGGACCAGTGAGAGAAGGGAGCATATAGAAGTGCTCCTTCTATCATTCGAACAGGACCTTGATCTTAAAACAGGGCTATACCATTTCACTAAAACACAATGCTTTCTCTACCTCCACCCATATCAGCAAAGCTGACAGTTCCACACCATGACTGAGAATGTTCAAAACATAAACATTAGAAAACATACTGGTATGTGCACCGACAGTAAGTCTTTAGCATCCTTCTGGCCTGATTGATCCCTGACCCTGGATCTGTAGATGAGGTCAGATGATAAACACAGACCACACACATCTTGTTTGAAATACTTTCCTTGCTGATTTCCTCTCCTCCAAATCCCAGAAATCTAGGCACTTAGACTCAAATAAAAATAAGGGAGCAATAATGAATTAATAAAATGAGGGCTAGTGCTATGGCTCAGCACTTGCTGCCAAGACTCCAGATTGGAGTTCAATCCCCAGGACCCTCTTGGTGGAAACTCATTTAAGCTGGCCTCTGAATTCCACACAAAAATGCCTAGCATGCACCACAACAATCATCCAAACAACCAAACAAAAAGTAAACATTTTTAAAAGGATCCGTGAGATCAGGCAGATGAACGGTTGTGTGGCCTCAGCCCTGCTTTAAACACTGTGACATGCACAAAGTCCCCACCATTGCTCTAAATCTCTGGTTCTGTATAGAGTAAAAATCAAAGGCAAGAAAACGCAGGTCAGCAAGGATACAAAAGAAGACGAGTGTCTCTGAAACAGTTTGGGTGTTACAGGACAAATCTCAACAGCCAAGGAAGCATGGGAAAGCAGGGACAGTTGACAAGAAGCACGGCACAGCCCACACACTTACCAATAATAACCGTGTTGTCATCAGCAATGAGCAGCTTGCTGTGGACATAGATGAGCTCGGTGACCAGGTTCCCCTCCAGCTCTGCGTGTGTTCTCAGGCCGCAAAACGATATATAATTTATCCACTGATTGCCAACTGCAAATCAGAAAGAAAATACCAAAATCAACATGACCATGTCCAACAAAGGCACACCAATGTTGACTAAATAATCTACCACTTTAAGCAGGTTATTTATACACAATATGTAATATCTTTAGCAAAATTTAACCAGGACATTTTTATGATGGAAGGAACTAATATTGATAACTGAATGAGTGTCCTAGTCTTATGAGGTTGCTGTGGCACAACACCCAGAAGCCACTGTGGGGAGGAGAGGGTTTATGTGACTTATCCTTTCAGGTCACAGTCCATCCCTGAGGGAGGTCGGGGCAGGAACTCAAGGCGGGCGCTTAAAGCAGCGACCAGAGGAACGATGCTTGCTAGCTCGCTCCCTGGCTTGTTTCCTGCTCAGGCTTAGCTCTATTCCTATCTATCCCAGAACCACCACCCAGGGTTGGTGCAGCCTACAGTGGACTGGGATCACTACATCAATTACAGTAAAGGCCCCTCGTAGATCCGTCCACAGGTCAACACGAGGTGAGCAACTCCTCCATTGGGATTCCCTTCTTAGATGACTCTAGGCTGTGTCGCCAAAGCTGACTAGGACAGTAACTACATTAAAGAAAATCATACTGCCATGTCTTCTGTCTTTGGCTGAGGCAATGTAGAAATGGACTCGGATCTGAGCATTTCATGATTTGGTGAGTTAAAGAGGAGAGGAGGCAAAAAAGACAAAACACGATCCCAGTGTCACAGGTGCGCTGTCTCAGAGGACACCTGTTGGCAGTTTAAGCTGGAGCACAAGGGCATGTCAAGATCACTGAATGTAGCATAGTCAGCACCAGATGGCAGTTAAGTTGGCCGAGGGCATAGAAATGTTGCCAGTTACATATCCCTCCCCCAGGATGGGGAGGAGGGCTGGGTGCTGTAGCTTCGTGGCCTGGCTACTCACAGCACCTGTAGCTACCTGGACAGGAAGGGGCTCCACCGGCATTCCCTTATAGGTGGGGGAAGGTCTCATGAGAGCTCTGTCCTCCCTGAAAAGTTACTGGCACTTACTGGTTGCTCGAGAAAGAAAAGCCATTTTCTTCAGTGGTGTAGCCACTGCATAGTTGCCCATGCTCCTGCCAGCAATGCTAAATCATTTCAGTGAGTCACTAAAAATCTAATATGAAAGCAGGAATGGGATTGGTTGGGGATGAGGAGATGAGCGAGGGAAACGAAAAGTGAAAACACATTATATTCATGTATGCAATTGTCAAAACTCTCCCTTCCAGATCGCTGACATTAGGAAAAGAAAATAACCTTTATTATGTTGGACACGGGGAGATCCTTGTTCTGTAAAATAGCTGCTCACTCGTCTTGCCATGAGACAGGGACTGCATCCCACATTCCACACCAAACTACAGTCAATACCATGGTCTGAGTGTTCCCCACAAGGTTTCATGTCCCCTCCCTCACAGTTAGACTCAGAACAAAGGGAGAGGGGCCAAGCTGTCATGATTTCAAACAGAAGGAACATTGGAGACTGTGTCTTATGAGGTTAGGAAATATAGTAACAGACCCAGCAGTAACTCATCTTTCACTTGCTGAGCTTCCCATGTGTTACTTAGTTTGTCTACTTTGCCATGGATGCTCTATTAAGTTCAGGTATCTTGGGAGGAAATTCATTCCTAAGTACACAGGGAGTTCTTCCCTGAGAGATCACCTTCTCAAATGTGCACAATGATCTCAGAGCCCTGGCTGCCAAAAGGGACTGTGTCAGTATATTGGTGCTTCACATGTAAAAGACATTTCTGAAAGGTCTATAAACATTTAGCACTCACAAATTCCACACCCCACATGTTAATGTTACATTAGAACAATGTTTAAGGTCCAGGTGTATTTAACCTGCAGCCAGTAGGTTACATGAGCCCTAGGACAGCTATGAACAAGGCCCAACACAAAAATCAAAAACATACGTAAAACACTGAGGGTTCTTTTTTTTTTTTTTTTTTTTTTTTTTGGGGGTTTTTTTTGTAACTTAATTACACACTTCTTGAGCTTGATTTTGCAGATGACAATATCAAGAGACTGGACACAGCCTGGACCATTACTTCCTTTAGAAAACCTCCTCTGGCCAGGCAATGCTTCCAGCAGTCAGGAAGCAGAGGCAGGAGAATCTATAAGTTCTCAGAAAGCCAGAGCTACAAGAAAAAACCCTGTTTGGAATAAAAACAAAAACAAACAAACAAAAATAATCTCCTCTGATTAAAAAGAAGGGATTGTGTCCTGTTTGAAGTCCTTTATGTCCATAAAATTCTGGGAAAATATTTCTAAAATTCCTAATTTTTATAGATATTATAGTCTACATTTCTCTGGGACCATCGCTGTGCTGCCCATCACCATCACTGCACTGCACATCACCATTGCTGCACTGCACGTCACCATCACTGTCCTGCACGTCACCATCACTGTGCTGCATGTCACCATCACTGTGCTGCCCGTCACCATCACTG
>NC_022009.1:90842276-90850435 GCF_000317375.1 Microtus ochrogaster | reverse complement strand
CATCACTGTGCTGCATGTCACCATCACTGTGCTGCCCGTCACCATCACTGCACTGCACATCACCATTGCTGCACTGCACATCACCATCACTGCACTGCACATCACCATCACTATCCTGCACTTCATCATCACTGTGCTGCATGTCACCATCACTGTGCTGCCCGTCACCATCACTGCACTGCACATCACCATCGCTGTCCTGCACTTCATCATCACTGTCCTGCCCGTCACCATCACTGTGCTGCCCGTCACCATCACTGCACTACACATCACCATCGCTGTCCTGCACGTCACCATCGCTGTCCTGCATGTCACCATCACTGTGTTGCACATCACCATCAGTGTCCTACCCATCACCATCGCTGTGCTGCATGTCACCATCACTGCACTGCACATCACCATCACTGCATTGCCCATCACCATCACTGTCCTGCACGTCACCATCACTGTGCTGCACGTCACCATCACTGTGCTGCCCGTCACCATCACTGTCCTGCACGTCACCATCACTGTGCTGCAAGTCACCATCACTGTGTTGTGCATCATAAGCGCTGTGCTGCACAGCTTGACGTCATCGTCATTACTCAGGCCATGGTGCCTGAGCTTTGGATTTCTCTCTATCGTCTAGGGTGGGCTTGTGACCCAGAGTATAACATTTTAAGATATAAAGCAGATTTTCAGTGGAACAATAGAGAAAAGCCTTTGCCAAAGCACATATTTTTAAACAGGGATTTCCCCATTAAACTTTCCCAAGCTATGTTAAACAGAACTTCTCAGTGTACACAGGTGTACACCTATTCCATAGGACTTGTTAGAGACGCGTTACAGAGCTGCATGTGTGGTTCCGTGGAGGACCGTTTGTGGAGGGGTTTAAGGTCCTGGGGAAGGTAAAAGGAGGACAGGATTAATCCCAGCACTCGGGAGGCAGAGGCAGGCAGATCTCTGTGAGTTCGAGACCAGCCTGGTCTACAGAGCTAGTCCCAGGACAGGCTCCAAAGCCACAGAGAAACCGTCTTGAAAAAAAAAAAAAAAGGAGGACAGGAAGGGGAGAGAAGTGGAGTGCGATGGAGAAGGAAGAGATGGGAAGAGAGGGGAAGAGGTAAAATGCCAGCATATAGAAACACAGAATGAATTGACAGATAGAGCCCAGAAATTGTCCTATCATGGTTCTGAGTGATGTCACCGTGGATAAAGGCTATTGCCTCACAAACCTGCATTCAATCCCTGGGACGCATGGAAAGGTGGAAGGAGAGCTGACTCCTGACCGTTGTCCTCTGACTTCTCCATGTGAGATGGGGGAGTGTCCTCCACCAGTAATAATGCAATGAATAAGCTCTACTAAGATTCCAAAGTATTTCAACATCGTTTTTAATACATGGGTTATATTAACTACTTGCCAGCAGCTTGGATTCTAAGATGGCTGTCTGAGGCTCAGCCGTGCACCATTCCACAGCAGGCCTAGGGCCTCTCGTCCAAGCGCTTGTCAATTAGGGATGCCTAACCCACAGTGCACACCACCTTCTCCTCTGCCTCACTCCAACAGTGCAGCTCAGAATGTGGAAAATGCCCTGAAGAGAAAGCTCACAATACAGATTCCAAAGGAAGAGGGGGAGGAAGAAACAGGAAGATGGAAGGAGGAGAAGGGAGAAGGCGGAGAAAAGGAAGAAAGAGAAGGAGAAGAGCAAAAAAGAAAGGGAGAGGGGGTGGGATGTGGGGGTGAGGGAGAGGAGAGAGGAACAAGGCAAGAGAAAAAGTTCTTGCTAGGTGGTGTGGGCCTACTACAGCTAAGATAACGGATAATCTCGGTGCAACCTATCAGATACAACCAGTGCACACCTGGGACAGCAATGAACCCCGCCTCTTGTGCTTTCGTGAAGACAAGCAAAAACAAACTGGTATTTTATTCTGTGAAGAAAACTGACTTCACAGGAAGAGTGTTAATGTGATGTCCCCAAGCCACAGTGGGAACAACACAGAAAAACACCAAGGTGAAAAACGAAAAGACAAGTCCTGGGGGTTCCTAGCTGGAGTGTCTTGGGATACGAGGCTCAGCGGACAACCTTCTAGGACCGAGGTTGACACTGCTGTCTGGATACTGGAAGGAAGTGGGCTCCACAAGCCCGTCACACATTTACAAGGTAATTTTGGTAAAACAACAATGAAAACAAAAACATAAAACCACCAAGAAGTATCACAGGCTTATTACTAAAAAGTGGAGTTCAGGGTATCTGTGTATGTATAATCCTGCTCAAATACCCCTGGTCACTAGTTTATTTGGCCCTAAAAGGTTATAATTCAGAAAAATTATGAAAATGATAAGGAAAGGCTTTAAACCGGACCCTAGATTTCCAGAATATAGTAGGCTCAGAGACTGGCTGGAACTGGAATCATTTTCAGGGAATTTCACTTCCTCACAGCCTGTTTTGTTATTCAGAATAACTGAGCTCTTGCCTCTGGGCACTGCAGTCCTCCACCCAATCAGAGAGCAGCCCACTGGGGCTCCAAAACCACCAGCACTAACAAGACAGACCCCAACGACGTGACCCTTTGCTCAGAAAAGGTCACTCTGTAATTAATCTTTCATCGCCCTGTTCGGAATAAGAACATTCCCCCACAGAGAGACCTTATTTTGACTTGTTCCCAGGGTGCTTGGAAATGTTCCCCCAAGCGGGCTTGCCATTGAAATTGTTTCTTGCGTTAATGTCCAATCTATTTCCTCTGAATGGCAAGGGTGTGAGCCAAAGAAAGTGCTTTATATTAAGCTCTGGGCATTTTCACAGCTGAGAAAGGAAAGAATGAGCTTGCTTTGATTCCTGACTCGCCTATAACCTCACCGGCACCTTCCAAACCCCCGTCAGACAGTGCAGGATGACTTTCTTACTCTTTTATCTATATGTCTTTTATAGACTGATTCGTCAACCCATAGAGATCAAGGTGACACTCTGGGACGTCTGCTCTCCCCTGGGTACAATTAGGTGACACGTGTAACTAGGTCTGAAGAGATCGTCAGTGAAAATGTCCTAAATACACAGCACTAATAGACACGTGTGTGCCTGTAAAAACACATGTAGGACAATGGTTCTCAACCTGTGGGCCACGACCCCTTTGGGGTTGCATAGCAGATAGCCTGCATATCAGATATTTTCATTACAATTCATAATAGTGGCAAATTACAGTTAGAAAGTGACGACAAAAGTAATGTTGTGGTTGGGGGTCACCACAAAATGAAGAACTATATTAAAGGGTCACAGCATTAGGAAGGCTGAGAACAGCTGCTATGGGGAACATTACACCCATTTATCTGTCTGTCTGTCTGTCTGTCTATCTGTCTGTCTGTCTGTCTATCTACTTGGGGGTGATAGAGTCTCACTAGATAGCTCTGGCTCTCCTGGACCAAACTGGCTTTGAACTCACAGAGATCTGCCTGCTTCCCTCTGCCTCCCAAGTGCTGGGTTTAACGTGCACATCCCCAAGTCCAGCTCCACCCAAAACTTTCAAAGCTATCAACCCCCCGAAAAGGTCATAAAAATCCATAGCTGTTTCCACGCCATGAAATTTCCCTTTTTAACTGCACACTACAGGGCTGGGATTGTGGGTTCAGTGACTGGGTGCTTGCTCAGCAGGTATACAGTTCAATAGGTGGGGTTTTTTTTGTGTGGTTTTGTTTATTTGTTTGAGACAGGATCTCACTATGTAGACCAGGCTATTTTGCAACTCCCAAGTGCTGGGATCAGAGGTGTGCACTGGCACACCTCACAGATTTTTTTTTGTTTTAGGCAGATTTTTTTCTTTTGAGATTCATCTTCCCCGCATGTCCTTGAACACGCTGTAGGTCTAAGAATGACCTTGAGCTTCAGACCCTCCCTCTATTTTCTAAATGCTCAGATTACAGCTGTGCACAACTTTACTTGGTTTATGTGGCTCTGGGATTGAACCTAGGGCCTTAAACACGCCAGCCAAGTCCTGTGCCAACTGAGCTGCATTACCAGGTCCAGTTCCGTAGATTTTTTAAAAAGTAGATTTGTGGTTTTGGCACATGCCTTTTATCCCAGCACTTAGGAGGCAGAGACAGGCAGGATCTCTGTGAGTTTGAGGCCAGTCTGGGCTACAGAGTGAGTTCCAGGACAAGCACCAAAACTACACAGAGAAACCCTGTCTCAAAAAACAAACAAAATGTATATTGACAAAGTTGTATAACCATCACCAATACTTAATTTTAAGGTATTTTTATACCCCAATGCACATCTAATCGGCATCTGATCATACCTACTCCAAGACCTTAACAACCACTATAGAACTTTCTATTGATACGGATTTGCCTACTGAAGACATTCCATAAAAGTGTAAACAGAGAATGCATAGCCTCTTTTGCCTGGCTTCTTTCAGTTAGCCCAGTACTTACACGGTCTGTCCATATTTTAGCACAGACCATTTAATTCCTTCTTATTGTTTATCAACACTACCCCATCATTATGATGGACAGAGAATGACGGAACAGGAGACCCAATGTGTTTTTCTGGCCTTTGTGTGTGCACACATGCTCATACAATTTATACATTGATCAGCTATTGAACATTACATGGTTTGCCTATTTTAACTATGAGCACACATGTGCAACTTTTGCATAGATGCATTTTCTATAAAGAGAATTTCTGGCACATACAGAACTCTGTCTAACCTCTGAGGAACTACTGATCTGCTTTCAAAGGACACTGTACCAATTGCATTCCCAACAGCAATGCGTGAGGGTTTGGGTTCCATTATTTGTACATCTTTGCCAATACCTGATCACTATTTTAGCCACCCTAGAGTGTGTGAAGTTGCATCTTATTGTGGTTTCATTTGGTTTTCTGCAATGGCTAATAATTTTGAGCCTATTTCATGTATTTATTAGTTATCTCTGTATCTTCTTTGAAATCAAATGTCTATTTAGATATTTTTTAAATGAGCTAATTTTGCTCATTACTGAGTTATAAGAATTTTTTTGCATAGTCTGGATAGTCCCTATTATATATGATGAGCAAACATTTTTCTCTCACTCTTTTTTCTTTTTCTCTCCTCCACTTAAGAATGTACTTCTAGAAAGAACTGAAACAGCGAAAGGTGATACCTTGGTTTGTTTCCTTCCTCATCCACAGCTGTCTCGTTATGGAACATGGTCATGGTATAGGTTGTAAGAAAGTGCTATGAGCTCGTGGATCAGTAGGATTAACATAGTATAAATAGCTATCTTACCAAAATCCATCTACAGTTTCAAACACAATTCCCATCAAAATTCCAACACAATTCTTTTCAGATCTTGAAATAACAATACTCAGTTACATATGGAAAAACAAAAATCCCAGGATAGCCGAAACAATTCTGTATAATAAAAGAAATTGTGGAGGTATCACTATCCCTGGCTTCAAGCTCTACTACAGAGCTATAGTAATAAAAACAGCATGGTATTTTCATAAAAACAGACACATTGATCAATGGAATCAAATTGAAGACCCAGACATAAATCCACATACCTATGGACACTTGATTTTGATAAAGAAGCCAAAACTATACAATGAAAAAAAGAAAGCATCTTCAACAAATGGTGCTAGCATAACGGGATGTCAGCATGTAGAAAAATGCAAATAGATCCACATCTATCACCTTGCAGAAAACTTAAGTCCAAATAGATCAAAAACTTCAACATAAATTCTGTCACATTGAACCTGATAGAAAAGAAAGTGGAAAACAGCTTTGAACATATTGGCACAGGAGACAACTTCCTGAACAAAACACCAGTAGCACAGACACTAAGGTTGACAATAAATGGGATCTCATGAAACCGAGATGCTTCTGAAAAGCAAAAACTCTGTCAATAAGACAAAATGAACCTACAGAATGGGAAAAAAATCTTCACCAACCCCACATTTGACAGAGGGTTGATCTCCAAAAGACATAAAGAACTCAAGAAACTAAACTAGACAGCAAAAACTAAGTAATTCAATTAAAAAAAATAGGTACAGACCTCTCAACAGAATAATCTCAAATTGCAGAGAAACACTTAAAAAAAATGTTCAGCATCCTTGGCCATCAGGGAATGCAAATCAAAACGACTCTGAGATTCCATCTTTAACCTGTCAGAATGGCTAAGATCAAAAATACAAATGACAACTTATGCTGGAGAGGATGTAGAGTGAGGGGAACACTCCTCCACTGATTGTGCGAATGTAAACTTGGAAATCATATATCAGCTTCTCAGAAAAATGGGAATCAATCTACCTCAAGACCCAGCTATATTACTCTTGGTCATATACTCGAAGGCTGCTCAATCATGCCACAAAGAAACTTGCTCAACTATGTTCATAACACCTTTATTTGTAATAGCCAGAACCTGGAAACAACCTAGATGCCCCTCAACTAAAAAAAGGATAAAGAAAATGTGGTACATTATACAATGGAACATTACTTAGATGTTAAAAACAATGACATCAAGAAATTTTCAGGCAAATGGATGCAACTAGAAAAAAATAATCATCCTGAGTGAGGTAACCCAGACCCAGAAAGACAAACAAGGTATGCACTCACTCATAAGTGGACATTAGCTGTAAAGGATAACCACGCTACAATCCACAGACTCAGACAGGCAGGTCACAAGGAGAGTTTAAGAGGGACACACAGATCTCCTTGGGAAGGGGAAATAGAGGAGATCTCCTGGGTGGATTGGGGTGGGTGGGGATGGGAACTTGAAGGATCAGGTTTGGGATGGGCAGAGGGGTTTTATGAGGCAGGTAAAGAAGCCTGATGCAAGGGAAACTCCCGTGAGTCTACAAGGTGGCCCCAGCTAATTCTCCTGGCAGCAAGGGATGCATAGTCTGAACACGTCATCCCCTGTGATGGGATTGGTGACTACCCAGGTTGTCATCAGAGAGCCCTTCATCCAATGACTGATGGAGGCAGAGGCAGAGACTCAAGGCCAAATACTGGGCCGAGCTTGGGGAGTTCTGCTGAGGAGAGGGAAGAGGGATTGTAGGATCCAGAGGGATAGGGACATTTGAGGAAAACCCACAGAAACAACTAGCCTGGCTCATGGAAACTCTGAACCAACAACCAGGGAGCCTGCATGGGACAGGTGAGTAGCTTGGTCTATATGTGGGACTCAGGGCAATGGGAAAGGGGCTGTCTCCGGTGCTTTGGCTCTTGGGAACCTGTTCCTCAGGCTGGATTGCCTTGCCCACACTCAGTTCAGGGGGAGATGCCTGGTCTTATGACAGCTTGATATGCCATGCTGTGCTGATGCCCATGGGGGATGACCCTTTCTGAGCAAACAGGCAGGAGGGGTGGGTTGATGAGGGAGTGAGGGGGAGACAGTGGTGAGGCTATGGTCTGTATGTAAAATAAATGATTACATTTAAAAAAGAAAGTACTGTGAGAATCCATGGCTTTCGCATGAATAGATGTGACAAATGCCTGCTGTCCTCACGCCTGTCTTCCTCATCTTTAAGACAGGGTGACCCACACGGGGTTGTGGGAAGGGAGAGGCTGAGAATACACGCAGACAGTCCTGTGACACTCCTCAGTTATCACTGGAATTCTAAAAATAAATAATAAAAATTGTAGAGATGTTTCTACTGTTTAGCGCCCATCAGCTCATGCACAGGTGTTTCCATTGTAACACTGGTTTGGGCAGCTTAATGAGAGAGAGTGGTTTACCTCAGCTGAGCATTTTGTGAAGAGGCCTGTGTGACCAATGTTCTGTAAGCACACCGCGTGAGCAGTGCTCCATAAGCACACCGCGTGAGCAGTGCTCCGTAAGCACACCGGGTGAACAGTGCTCTGTATGCACACCGTGAGAGCAGTGCTCTGTATGCACACTGCATGAGCAGGGCTCCGTAAGCACACCACGTGAGCAGTGCTCCGTAAGCACACCACGTGAGCAGTGCTCCGTAAGCACACCGGGTGAACAGTGCTCTGTATGCACACCGCGAGAGCAGTGCTCTGTATGCACACCGTGTGAGCAGGGCTCCATAAGCACACCACGTGAGCAGTGCTCCGTAAGCACACCACGAGAGCAGTGCTCCGTAAGCACACCACGTGAGCAGTGCTCCGTAAGCACACCGCGTGAACAGTGTTCTGTATGCACACCGAGAGAGCAGTGCTCCGTAAGCACACTGGGTGAGCAG
>NC_022009.1:90835899-90842176 GCF_000317375.1 Microtus ochrogaster | reverse complement strand
GCGTGAGCAGTGCTCTGTAAGCAAGCACACCACGTGAACATTCAGGGATACCATGGCAGTTAATTTGATGGTGATCTGAGGTATGAATGAGAGGAGTTTTCTAGATTAAGTTAATTAAAGTGGGAAGGTCTACTAAGTGTGAGCAGCACCATTCCATGAGAGGGGGTTCCAGACTGGACCAAAAGGACAAAGAGCACACCAGCATCGATCCTGTTGTGCTTCCTGACTGTGAATTCAACGTGACCACCCCTGCAGATACCGCCATGCCATCCCTACCAGGACGGATTGTACCATCAAGCCATGAGCCTTCCCTGAGGCTGCTTTGTCAGATATTTCTCACAGTGACAAAAAAACAAAACAAACAAACAAAAAAAAAAACAGCTAATAACCCTGCCAGCTCATCTCATATCTCATCCTGTGATGTCCTGATGCTTTCTAGGAACAATCTCAGAAGAGGAGAAAGCACACTACTCACGCTCTGGCTTTAACTGTCCGAGGATGGAGTTCTCGCCTCTGCACATGGTTCTGAAAACATGGAAAGGCATAGTTACGGAGGGTCCGGCAACCACGTCTAACAGCAATGCCTGGGATGTAACCCTAACCCAAGCAAACGGGACAAGCACTCTCCTGAGACACGCTGTGCCCATTTTCAGAAGTTAAAACCCCAGGAGGATTTCTTTTGAATGTCACTGAAAAGACACAGTTATTTTGATGAAAGCCGATGCGAGAGCTATAAAACTGAGATCAGAGTTCAAAAAGCGAGATGGGCTGTGAATGAACTCTCCCTTAGAAAAATTTGTGACAGCAAGGATTCAGGAGTCTTCATAAGAGCATTTATAAAATCATCCTACGTTCTGAGGTGAAAAGGGCAGACTCTCGTCAGAACATCAAGAAGTAAGCAGACTATTACAAAGTCTAAATTTATTATAAAGTCTAAATTATTATTAAAATACAACCCTTAGACTGAGTTATTTCCATCAAGTCAGCAAAAAACCTTTAACTGTAAAAAAAAAAAAAAAAACAGGCTTGAAATAACCAGCTCTGCTGAAGAGTTCTGCCCCTCAAGACTGTTAAATATGGAGGCTTCTAAATAGTGGGAAAGCCAGGAGCCCTGAGGCCGTCCCTCCCCCGGAGCTATCACAGTCAGAGACAGGGAGACATTTTCTTCAGTGGTGTAGCCGTGGGAAGACACTCAAGATCCCACAAACCACCTGTCATGTAGGCTCCTACTGCACAGAACTCTAATGGAGCTCACTGGAGAGAGGAGGGGGAGAGGAGGGGGGAGGAAAAAGAGGGGAGAGGGAAGGGGGAGAGAAAGATGGCAGAGGGAGAGGGAAAGACTAGGAAACAAGGTAAGGGATGGCCTGAAGGAGAGGGGACCAAAGAGCAAAATATGATTAAAATCGTAAGCCTGTAAGAAAATGTTATAATGAAAATTCATTTATTTATACTAATTACTAGATTAATGAGTATATGCTAATAAAAACTTTAAAAATAAAGTAGAAAATATTTGAGCTGGATGCTAATGAAAACGTGTATTAAAAAGGAAAAAACCGAAGTTCTATGTTCCATCTGTCTACTGTGTGAATGTAATTAAATTAGAAAGACTGCTATTACCTAAGCCTACACCAGCAAATAGACATGTTTTTGCATAAGAAAAGGTTCCTTTTGCTGAACAACAGCCAAACATGCATTTCATCCAGCTGGTTCAAAAATCAAAAACAGTCATAGGAAATACAGCTGACAAAATTCCAAAAGTAATATTTCAATTGCCACAAAAGCAGATAGAAAGCAATTAAACATCATGTTACCGACATGCTTAAAAAACGTTTCTGGCTATGTACTAAGTCCAAGTATGTAGAAGAAGGGTGGTCGCTGTAACCAGGCGAATTTAGCCCTGGGATGCCAGCATCAGCACCAATGCTTACTTCAAACCCTGGCAGATATACAGACACAAGCTGGAAGAGTCAGGGGAAAAAAGAAACCAACTGTTGGGCATGGCGGTGCATGCCTTTAATCCCATGCATGAAGACCTGCGTTCATCCCCAGCACTGCCAACAGGCATGGTGGCACACACTTATAATCACAGCACTCGGGAGGTATGGAAAGATCAGACGCTCAGAGCCATCCTCAGCCACAGCGAGTTCAAAGCCAGCCTGCGCCATGTGAATCAGCTGGGGTTCCCTGATGCCAAGCATGGGGCACATAACTCTCCACCCAAGTGCGACCAAGGCCCTGAGCCCTTCTCTCTTCAGTCTCATTAAAGTCTCATTCTTCCCTCCCACCCCGAAAAGAAGACAAGAAAAGTGTGAAACTTCAAAAGAAATCTTCCTGTTGTGATCTTCGCTCTGCCTGACTGGAGCCTGCGAAACATTTCTTGTTTCAACTCTCCCTACTTACTGAGAGGAATAAAGGGATTGTGGCATAAAGATATTTTCCATTAATATTATGTATTAAAAATTAATATAAGAAGGCACCAGCTGGGCATTCAGGTGGCAGAGGTGGGGATATCTCTGAAGTTCAAGGCCAGTCTTTTATTGCATAGCAAGCTCCTGGCGGCCGGGGCTACATAGTGAGAACCAGGAGGAGAGAGGGCGCACTTCATCATGTATGACTGTAACATTTGAATTTTATCGCCTCGTAAAGACTAAGGTTTGCAAGTAAAACACTGATCAACTGTGCAGAAATCCTGCAGCTCCCTTCTAGGCTCCCATGCATGATGCAGAGATCAGAGCAGAGGGCTGGGGTCCGGGCACCTGTAGTTGAAGTGCATTATCGCCTGTAGCGCGTTCCCTCCACCTGTGGATATGTCCCCTTCGAATCCTGGCAGCAGCGGTATCACGATGTACACCCGGTATCTCTGGCCTTCCCTGCAAAACCACGTGCACAGAAACGCACAGAAAGAAAAACAAGGATCAGTTACACCACCAGTCAATCAGGTCCCAGGGCTTTCTAGACAAGGTGAATCATTCCACCCCGCTTCCTGTGCTCAGCCTTCGTGGCTCCTGGATCCCAGCTATCACTGTGGAGTGTCAAGCTGAGCAATAAACCCAGTTTGGCAGTAACGCGGGAATTGTGTCTGCTTTCTCTTCTATACTCATAGTCCTTGGCAGGACAGAAGACAGTTTAAAATCAATTTTGCCGGTTCTTGCGGAAGAGGGTGTGGCTTTCAATAAGTTTAGGGAAAAAATGCTATCAACAATGTGTGTGTGTGTGTGAAATTTTAAGTCAGTTTCTATTTTATTTAAATATATGTTTCCATATGTATGAATATAGATAGACATATATAAAACAAATTACAGCCATAGGGATTCAGTCCATAGCTTGGCAAGTTGTAGGCATTCCATTTACAACTGTGGGGTTCCCAGGGTCCCTGTCTTAGGAGCAAACACACAGGATTCAGTATCCTTACCCTAACAGAGTCCTTACCATTGTTTAGGAATCCTCAGGGTCCAGCCACAGGATATTACCAGGGATTCGTCAAGAATTCTAAGTGACTAGTATTAACTTTTATCTTAATTTTTTAAACATTCACGTGTGTGTGTGTGTGTGTGTGTGTGTGTGTGTGAGTGCGTGTGTGTATGAACAACTTGTGAGTCCGAGTCCCGGGGCTCAAACTCAGAATATCAGTCTAGGCAGCAAGCAAGCCCCTTCACTGGCTAGGTCACCCCCGTGGCCCTTATTTTATTTTTAAAAATGTAATTGTTTTTACGGTGTGCATGGGTTGTAGCCACACACACACTACAGCCATGGAGATTAGAGGACAACTTTATGCAGTTGGTTCTCTCCTTACATCCTTACGTGGGTTCCAGGATGGAACTAAGGTCACCAGGCTTGTTGGCAAGCTCCTTTTCCCACTGAGCCAGCCCCAGCCAGTTTTAGTTTTTAAATCCCCAGCATATACAGCGCAGTATCTCCAGGCCACCTTCCAAAGGATAACGATAGGTACAACAAGCAGAAAATGAAGCTCTCTTTCGGGGTGTGCTCAGAAACCCAGACTGTTACGCTGATAGGCATTTATGACCTTTGACTCTGAAGTAGGACACTGCGGTAGACAAAGGTCATGATGAAGAATGGTTCAGTAGAGAGTCAGGGGCAACCCCTCTCATAATGCATGGTGTAAGTTTCACTTTTTGCGGCAGCTGTCCTTGGCCCCAGGTTGCATAGCCCACAAGGCAGCATTTACTGTGATTTGTTTGTAGAACACACAGGAAGAAGAGAAAGCTTGGGAATGAATGTGGAAGCGACACAGAGTGCAAACAGTTGGCTTGAGTAGTTTTCACTGCTGGTTAATTTTCATCTGTTGTCCTGCTTAAACCTTTTATAACACTGAATTGTCAGAGTTTATCTTCTTAGGAACGGCAGAAGTGTCCTTTCCGTGAGAACGTCCACTATTCTGATGGCTCAGATCTGACCACGGGGCCTGAATGTCCATGTATTCACAGCAGTGTCTGCCAAGTGACTGGAGTCAGCTTGACTGGGCTGCCTTAGCCAGGCTGAGAAATGAGGCATTAGAAGGAGGCTGCTGTAATGGCAAGGATTCCTCGCTAGATGGCAAACATAGTTTGGGTTGGGAAGAATACAGAGACATTGTGAACAGACCTAGTTATCTGCTTGATTGGGAGAGAAGGCAAGGTCTTTAAATGGTAAACAGGAACGGGGGGGGGGGGCAGGAAGCCCTGAGCCATTTTTTCACAGCAGCATTTACAAACCCAGACACACGCGCAAATAGACATTTAAGGACCAAGGAAGGCGCTATAAATAGTCTAAAGACTCCACTGCTTTTTTAGATAAAATTATACTGTAGTGAGATCCCCACAATCACCCCAGCAATGCCCACCGTACCCCATCCAACCCTTGCTAATAAAATTTGGCTCCTCAGCTCCTAGCCCAGGACGGACTTCACTTCTAGGTCACCTTCATCTATGAAACTTCCTGACACAGCGGTCAGAACCGGGTCACACTGGCCTCTTCCTTCCCACAGACGGTGGCCATTGGCTCTGGGCCTCAAGGCCCAGGCTGAGGGCTGACCTGCTACAACACAAGGGTGCATGTCCACATACCTTTCTATTTTAGGGAGCGTTCAGTATAGGACCCACATTCTCAGCGACTACTGTTGGCTGCTGAGGGTGGGGTCAGGTTAGAAGAATGTTTCAATGAAGAATAAGTCAAGCTGTACTTGATGTTTTTTCTTTAATTATGTTTAACTTGAATTTTCATTATGGTAAATATATGACATGAAAATTGGGCATTTGGCCACTGTAAGTATATGATTCTTCATTATTAATTGTGTTCATAATTTTATGCGACGACTATCTTCCCTGTTCAGTGTTTTTCATCATCTTTATCTCCCTGGTGATCTCTGGGAACTTTCTGTTTTTATGAATTGCCTGTATGGATTTTGTATATAAGTGTCCTTTGGGTCTAACTTGTTTTCTTAGCATAGTACCTTCAAGGTCCATCCACAGGACAGCACGTGTCAGTGGCCCTTCCCCCTTGTGGCTGGACAGTATCCTGTGTTGCATACACACTTTCGTTTGCTGGTGGGCAGTCGGTTTGTCTTTGCCTTGTGGCTATTGGGAATAAAGCTGCTATCGGTATTGCATTATTAGACAAAGCATAGTGGTGCACGCCTTTAATCCCAGCACTCAGAGGCAGGCCCACACCTGGGCGTTCCAGGCTGCACTGGTCTACATAGTGAGTTCTAGGCTACTAGTGCAAACAGAGTAAAGACCCACCTCAAAAAAAAAAAAAAACACCAAAATAAAAAGAAAGTCAGTCTTGGCACATCAAGTCCATTTGATTTGTTTTCAGTCCTTTTTGGATACGCACTCAAGAATGGAAATATTGAGTCATATGGTTATTCTCTGTTTAGTACTCCAAGGAACCAAAAACTAAATCAGACTTTCCAGTGAGTAACACCGTGTAAAACCTAAGAGGGTTACACAGATAAAACAACAAAACCTTTCCCCTACTTTTGCCCCCACTCAGTGACCTCCGTGGTCCTGTGGACGCAGTCCTGGTGAAGGCTTTTCTGAATGTTGTTGTTTTACCATTCAACAGTAAACCTCGCACCCCTTCCAATGAGAGCCCAGCAGGGGCACGGCAGTCCGCTGCATACCTGACCCTTACTGTTTAGGTCGCACTCTATTGGCAGGAATCTAAATTGTTTCTGACTTAGTAAAAAGTATGTGAAAGTATTACATATGTTGCTCAACACAAATCCCTCCGATGCAAAGATTCCAGTCTGTCTGGAAACACGGCGCCCCCAGAGGCC
>NC_022009.1:90829300-90835604 GCF_000317375.1 Microtus ochrogaster | reverse complement strand
GCAGCCAGCAGGGAAGGAGTCTCTCACATGTGGAATGACAACTGCTTTAAGCCATTGAGAGCTGGTGGGCAACAGGCCGTGAGTACGGACCTGTCAAGCAGGCGATTGCTTCACCCACTTGAGTTAAGATATCATTTTATAAAATTTCCATCTTCAAGAGTCTGGTTAAAATGAGTTTTTCCTTTAAAATTCATGAACTCTTACGGCAATGTGACATGTAAGGGCTAAACACTGGAAAGCAATGTTCAGCCATAGGAAGACAACTAAGTTACCTTATCACTGCGAGAACCACTCCAGGGCAAAATCGTTCAGGTACCATGTTTAAAATGGCCCCAAGCAAACCAGTTAGACAATGTAAACATGGCAGCTAATCTTGAAATGCCCAGTCTACCCTCTTACATGTGCTTTGTGCCTGGAACTGTGAAGCAGGCGTTGGTACTAGGGTGGCAAGGCAGAAAGGAGCCCTGGCACAAGATGGGCACTTTCAGAAGGAGGGGGCTAGACGAAGACCTTAAGAGCTGAGACAGGGGATTAAGAAGTAAGAAAAGGTCCTGGGGAGATGGTTCAGGGGTTAGGGATGTGCACTACTCCTCTAGAGGAGTTGGGGCTCCAGCACCCAAGTCAGATGGAGGCTCACAGCAGCCTGTAACTCTAGTTCCAGAGGATCCTATACCTTACGCCCTCTTCTGGACCCTGCAGGAACTGCACTCATGTACAAATCCCTACAGAGAGACACACACGCTACATAAAAATAGGTCTTGCTGGATCGTGGTGCTCACTCCTTCAATCTCAGCACTCAGGAGGCAGAGACAGATGGATCTGAGTTTTAGGCCAGCCGGTCTACAGAGTGAGTCCCAGGACAGCCAGAGCTACACAGAGAAACCCTGTCCCCCCCCCCCCCCAAAAAGTAGGTCTTTTTTAAAAAATTAAAAATGAAAGAAGTAAGAGTAAGCTAATGAAAACAGTTCATCTGTTCTGAGCAAAATTCCAGAGGAAACAGTGCAGGCCCCAGCCACTTCCGTTTTATTTATTTTATATGATTCTTTTTACATTTATTTGTGTGTTTGTACGTTTTCATGTGTGTGAGAATGCATTTGCATGTATCTACATATGTGTATGGAAGCCAGAAGTCATTGTTGGGAACAGGTGTCATTGTCTGGAACCTTGTCCACTTGTCTTTTGAGCCAGGGTGTCTCATGGGCCTGGAGCTTGTCAAACGGCCTTTGTAGACAGTGATTTTCAGGGTTCAGCTGTCTCTGCGGGCCCCAGCGCCGGGGTTAGAAGCTTGTACTCTCGTGCCCAGCCTTTTGCTGTAGGTTTGGGATTAAACTTAGTCTTCGTGCTTGTCAATCTACTGTTTACCAACTGAGCTCTCTCCGGCCCATGGGTGTGGGCTGTGGAAGATAACTATTCTAAGGCTATTGCTGTAAATCTGTTTGCACCTTTAAAAGCAGAGTAGTGGCCGCAAGGAGGCGGCAATCTCTCCAGTCCCCTCCTGTTCTTTCCAATGAGACCCTTGTCCTCTTAACCCTTCATCCCTGGTGCCTGAGCCCTTCAGTTACAAGCTGTTAGCTCACAGCTGTGTCTCAAGAACTCAGCAAAGCCCCAGGGAGACTCATCATGCTTCTGTAGCCATGAGCAGTTGGGGCAGGAGGTTTGATACTGAACTGAGAGGCTCTGAGGAAAGGAACCGTGCCACAAATGGGAGTGATTGCAGCTGGGGCTCCTCAGGACCTTTAACAGAGGGACTGTTAGTTGGTGGTGGGGTCAGTCATGCTGGACTTAGATCTGCTGCCTCTTGGAAGTTCAGGACATAACCCTTTGAATTTCATGTTTGGGTTTAATATGCAATAAATCTTTCTCCCCCCCCCCTTATTTGTAGATGAGGGAACTGACTAAAATCTAGCAGCCTGCTAGAAATATTCGCATGATCTAACGCTGATCTTTATCAACTCTGTGAGAAGTCGTGTAAACTGGGCTAGATCGCTAGACCCAAACACACAAAGCAGCAAACTTTGAAACGTAAAAAGGTTGGGTTAGCCCAGCATACCTGAGTTCAACTTTACCCCAGGCCTGATAACATTTGAAAAGACATATCCTCCAAAAGAGACCCCCACACAGTCACTTATTAAGCCCAACTGTTCTTCACCAACCCCACCCTAGTCAGGACACAAAGTCAGGCTCAAAATGATTGCTGGCTCCAGCCTTAAGCTCCTTTTTATATCTAGATGCTGAGAAGACCATAAGATTGTTTGGAATAAAATAAAGGCAACAAAATGATCTCAAATGAAATTTCTGCCAGGGTTTGTTGTCATCCGTGCCCTGATGTAACCTCTTCTCTAAAAATGTTCTAGGGCTTGAAAAATAAGCTACAAGGGGGGAAAAAAGAGGAAGAAAGAAAGAAAAAAAAGAAAGCTAGCAATTGTCATACTGAAAATGTTTTCCCTTCTTTTTCTGATAACTGCAGCTTTAATCCCTCAGCACGCAACTTCTGCACCCAGTCTGGCACGCCTTTTGACAGCACAAAATTACAGGATATGAAAATTGTAGGGTAGAGATAGCATCTAACTGAAAGAAACTTTAGCCACCAAATGCTTTAAAAACAAAATATTTGTATGGTTTAAATAAATAGTTTTCTTGGCTTTTTTTTTTTGGAAATCTTAACTATTAAAACTATCTGTTCCCTTAAAGACAAGGGACGATCGTAAGCTTGGTGCTGAGGAACAGAAGCTAAAGTCCTAGGACCCAGCTACGATTCTTATCACTGGACCAAACACTGACAAAAGCTACTTAAGAGAGTGTCTTAGACACTGAGTTTCTATTGCTTGTGGAGAGACACCATGGCCACGGCAACTCCTTTAAAGGAAAACAGTGAATTGAGGTGGTAGTTAACAGTTCGGAGACTCAGTCCATTATCATCATGGCGGGGAGCATGGCAGCGTGCAGACAGACATGGTGTTGGCTGCATCTTGTTCAGAAAGAAAGCCACTGGGTAGTCTATTGATCGTATTTGAGACTTCAAAGCCTGCCTGCACAGTGACAGTCTTCCTCCAACAAGACTACATCTACTCCAACCAGGCCACACCTCCTAACAGTGCCACTCCCTTATAAGGTTATAGGGTTAATTACCTTCAAACTACCACAGGAAGCAACTTATTTTTGCTTACAGTATGACGATACACAGGCCATCATGGTGGGGAGGACATGGTGGCAGAAATCTAAGCCATTGGTCACATTGCCTCTTCAATCAGAAAGCAGAATGAACAGGAAGCAGAGCCACGCCATAAAACTCCAAGCCCTGAGGTGGGGGTGTGACTCACGTGGCAGAATGCTTACTCAGCATGCATAAAGCCTTGGTTGGATTCTTAGCCCTGCATAAATCAGGTCTGGTATCAAATGAAAAATTCCACCCAAGACTTGAGGGGTGGAAGGAAGATCAGAAATTCAAGGTCATCCTTGGCTAACACAGTGAGATCAAGGTCATCAACCTTGACTACAAAAAACTGTCTCAAACCACCAGCCCCACCACCATATTAACTCTTACACATAGTGGCCCACTGCCTCCAGGGAGATTCTGCCTCTAAAGGACCCACAACCCAAAACAACACCATGGGTAGGTGTCCACGTGTTCAGACATGCAAGCCTATGGGAGACATTTCACAGCTCCTGCTGACAGGCTTTGGGTCCCGCTTCCCCATGGGTAGGCTTGTGTGAGTTACTTCGTCTCGGCTGCCTTCTTTCTAGGGTGAGGCATTACGTATCCGGCCCCAAAAAGTTGAAGACTGAACAAAGCAATCCATGAAAAGCACCTACCAGAAGAACTCAAAAATGGCCCTTAGCAGTTTAATTAAAATTAAAGTCACAGCTTTTGCATCACCCAAGGATGACAGGGCAGACAGCAGCTGACACAGGCAAAACCAGACTGAATGGAGAGGAGGACAGTGCCGGCAAGCTCCTCCCATCTTACGATGTCATCTAGCTCCTCCCATCTTATGATGTCATCTCAAGGAGAAACCCAGGCAAGATGTGCGGTGGGTGAGGATGCTGGATGCCAAGCCTGACAACCTGAGCTCAACACCAAGACCCATGTGGTGGAAGGAGAGAACTGACTCTCAAAAGTGGTCCTCTTATCTCTACATATGTACTGTGGCGTGTGTGTAACTTCACACACACACACACAGACACACAAATAAATAAACACATATAAATAAAAAATGCAATAAAAGCTTTTTTAAAAGAGAAATTGAAAAATCAATTGGAAAGAGAGATCTGCTATGGTCCCGGCAGGTTCTCCAAAGGCAGAATGAAGTTGTGAGCCAGCGGGTGAAAACAAAAGTAAGGAGTTTTTTGGTTTTTTTTAATTAAAAATATTGTTTTTTTTTTCAAAGCAAGTTTAGTTCTATAGTAATGCACCTAACAATTTAAAATAGGGATGATTAAACTCTTTTTAGCTGGACTCTTTGTTCCTAGTACAGATAAAAATTTTGATTTAGTGGTATGAATTTTTATACTCTTGATTTAGAGTATGTAGTTTGTTTCCAGATGACGATGGCCCTGGAATGCTATAATGATTTCACCTTAACTGGTGCTTCATCACCTAAATGACACCATAAACATTCACATAGATGCTTCATTGTTCTCTTTGTTGGTGAAGAAACAGCATTAGAAAAACACAGAATAACAGACTGCAAAGGTTACGTAAGTCCCCAGACAGCTGGCCCCAAGGATACTAGAGTTCACGACTGGTCACTGCTCACAGCAGCCTTTTATTTGCCTGTGCCAACTTCCCCAGGTGTAAGAACCACCTGGGATGGAAAACAATTTTTAAAAACCGTGTATTTTTAAAGAAGCTTCATGGTGCAGTTTTGATGCCATTCCGTTCTAACAGACGCATGAAGTCAACTGCCACTGTCACTGTGCATCAGGTTTCTGGTGACAACCACGTGAGATGCATGCTCTCATCGCCTGGCTGTCTACCAAGGCAGGGAAATTTCACATATCAAAATTGGCAGACCCGAGATGGTCCCCAGAACCCATTCACTCATGACATACAACGCCCTAAAGGGTTTCTGTCTAGATCAGTTGGCATTGTTCTTTCCCTTGGGTTACCCGGTCGTGGTGTGACAGACATGATTTGAAATAGAGGGCCATGACTTATCCTGCCTGCCCAGACACATTCGAATTGTCAAAGGTATGTTTCAAGTACGGTGGGAGACAGGTTGAGGTATTAGAGCAGACATGTTGTTTCCCTGGCTCCTCCTTGTTTACTGTGGAATGAACCTGGGTGTGGGACTCCAGGTCATAGAACACAGCACGGAGACCTGGCAGAGTCCCGTTTCTGGGGAGAATGTTGGCTGTGGAAAGGAAGTAAATGGCTCTGGGGAGCTGGGATGAGGCTCCGTGCCAACGCTGGCAGAGGGAGCTGGCACCTGGGGAACTTCCATCTACCCGAGGTGGGAGGGCCCTGGCCAAGAGCCCACATTCCTCTGTCAGACCTGGCAGTCGGCTGTCACTTCCCTGACCTTGCTTTATACTCCTGTCTTGTCCTCCTCCGGCCACTGAACTAGACCTGC
Organism: Microtus ochrogaster; assembly: GCF_000317375.1. Lineage (NCBI taxonomy): Eukaryota > Metazoa > Chordata > Mammalia > Rodentia > Cricetidae > Microtus > Microtus ochrogaster. The sequence goes on along the minus strand of NC_022009.1, from coordinate 90,830,031 downwards.
AGCGAAGAATGTGTCTTTGGCAAGGGAGATCTATGAAGGAAGAGAAAGAGCAAGCAAGGCCCAGGCCACTACTACTGAGCGAAACAAAAGGCAGCCTGCAAATGGGGCTTTGTCTTCTGCCTGGACCTTGTCTAGGAAAACCAACCAACAGACTTCAAATTATTAAGTAAAATAAAGCGGTGCAAACTGAGACACACTGCCTTCCACACTCCTATGATTCCCTTCACCTTCCGGATCCACTCACAGAAATGCTGGGAAATGCGGAATGAGAAAATATGATGAATTTCTTCCCGCTCTAAAATACTAGAACTTTGGGAATATTCCAGCTTTTCAGGTACAAACTGAAATGACAGAAGACAATAGTCTTAGGCTGCAGTGACAGCTCAGTCAAGGAGGTCCTTGTCCTGTAGGCATGGTGGCCTGGCCCGATCAATCCCCAGAGCTCATAGCTTCAAAAAGCTAGATGTGAGGGTATATGATCCTAATCCTGTGGACACAGAAGCATCTTCGAGGCTGACTGACCACCCAGCTTGTCAGTTTTGTGAAGTTTAGGCTAGTGAGAGACTATCTCAAAAGGGAGGGAGGGAGGCAGGGAGGGAGAGAGGAATAAAGTGAGGAAAGAAGGAAGAAGAAAAAGGGATTGGTAGATAGATAGATAGATAGATAGATAGATAGATAGATAGATAGATAGATAGATAGATAGATAGATAGATGATAGATAGATAGATAGA
>NC_022009.1:90825703-90829200 GCF_000317375.1 Microtus ochrogaster | reverse complement strand
ATAGATAGATAGATAGATAGATAGATAGGCAGGCAGATAAAAAGATCATATTGACCTGTTTTGTTTTGTTTTTTTTTGGAGACAGAGTCTCTGCATAATCTGGTTGGCCTGGAACTATGTAGACCAGACTGTCCTTGAACTCACAGAGATCTGCTTTCCTCTGGTGGGATTAAAGGCTTGCACCACCATCCCTGGCTTAATTTAAATGTTTTATTTAAATATCAGTCTTGATTTTTTTTTAACTTAAATCTTTCTCTTGGACAATCAGTTGAGTTCTTTTGCCTTCCCTAATTGGTTTGAAGTACTGACAACAATGGTTCACATTCTCAAGCATTTCTGAGGTGAACACTTAAATTTTCATCAGTAAGCAGTCTTGTCCAGTGATAGCCCATAGCACCTGAGGAATGGGAGCTGAAGCTATCCTCTGGCCTCCACGCACCCACACCCACCCACCCACACACATACATACACACACATACACATACACACACACTCACCCTCATATGCACACAGACACATAGAAAAACATCCTCTCTAACTCCTAAACTACCCAGCCCAATCTCACAGGTACCTATGCACTATTGGGTGCTACGGAGAGCAGTAAAAGTTCTAGCTCATCCAGTTGCAGTTATTAGATAATCAAAGTTCCAAAGTTTGTGATCTACCATTCACTGTGATGAATTCATTTGCTAACTTAATATTTTCCTGCGATTTATTTCAACTTCATAAAACCATTTTTTGTTTTCTCCTTTTGCCAAATGTGCTTTCTAAATAAAGCAAGCAGTCCTGCATCAATGAGATGCCAAAACTGACAGAAAAATAATGCATTTTTTTAAACTCCCTAATTGCTCCAGGAGTAGGGGGTCAGGGAGGTGAGAAACCTCTGCGTACACAAGTATGTCCAGCTACAAGCAAGGCTGTTTATGAATCCTTGCAGCAACAGATGCTCCGGGAGCATCTGAGGGTAAAGGCTGTCCTTGTGTTCCAGATGACAACCACACCATCTTGGCCATGCCTGGGACCACCTTTGCAGCCATATACAATCTGATGGCCTCCCTCTAGGAAACTGTACCCAGCAAATGGGAAGCGGAGGCAAACTGGGCAGTTTTCCAGACACCTGATGGTGATTCTATCACACAGTGGAGGATGAGGCCTGCTGAATGGACCACAAGAGGCACAGAATGCAGGGTGACCCAGACCCCCTCAGCACGGGGGTGAGACACCATCCCCACTGCTGACTCACAGTGATGACCTTTTACCCAGGAACCTGCCTCATTTGTTCCCACTCTCTAGGATCAGTATGTGTGTAATGACTGGCGAAGGGGAAAGAGCCATAGAGGCCTACCCCAGTTACTACCTCCACACGAGGAAGCCCCATGGGGTGAATGTACCATTCTTCCTAGCCAGCTATGGATCGTGTTTGCATGCTATGAGAAAACACTTGGTCCTTCAAAATTCCAAATTGCTGAAAAACAACCTAGACAAGTGTGATAGTTAATATCAACTGATTTCTGGGCATGCCTGGAAGAATCACTAGATTAGGCCCATTGACATGGAAATGCCCACTGTGAGTGAAGGCAGCACCATTCCGTGGACTGGGGCAGTGGACTGAGTTCAAACAGGGAAGCGAGCTGAGTGTCAGTGTTCACCCCGCTTCCTGACTTCAGATGGAAGGCAGGCATCACTTAACATCCAGCCATGCCCCCCACTTCTCATCCTGCCATGCCCCCCACTTCGCATCTGCCATGCCTCTCCCCACTTTGCATCCTGCCATGTCCCCCACTTTGCATTCCGCCATGCCTCCCCCCACTTCGCATCTCGTCATGCTCCCCACTTTCGCATCCCACCATGTCCCCTACTTTGCATCCAGCCATGCCTCCCACTTTCACATCCCGCCATGCCTCCCCAAGGTGGTGGACTGTATCTTCACACCATGAGATAAAGCAAAGACTTCCCGCCTTAATCTGCTTTGGTTGGTATTTTTTTGGCACAAGAAAAGTAAATAAGATCAGAAGTCACATGGTTTATTGAACATCCACAACTACAAGACCTACTTTCCCAAGTGTGAAGATTCAATAAGATAATGTAAATAAAAACTTTGAAACAGATAAAATATTAATAGTTACCATTAAGATGTCCTTCATTCTAAAACCACTACATAGTATATGAAAAAAAGATGGAAAAGGGGTTAGAATCTTGCCAGTAAGCCATGACCTCGTGGTGAACACAGATTAATAGAAATGGGTTAGATCATGTGAGAGTTAGCCAATAAGAAGCTAGAGATAATGGGCCGGGCAGTAATTTAATTAATACAATTTCTGTGTAATTATTTTGGGTATAAACTAGCCGAGCGGGAAGGAACAAGCTCCCCCGCCCCTGCCCCCCCACCCCCCCTCACCCGGCTCCTTTGAACATGTGGCCATAGTCTGTCCAATCAACAGTGCTGGCTGTGAATCTACATCCACAAACACAGTGAAGGTGGACCACAAACTCACACAAGATACAGAATACCTCAGAGAGAGTCAAAGACACAAATAGTAACACATAAAACAGAAAGAATTATTGGGACAGCAAGAAAGCTCGGTGGGCATGTGTGCACCTACACACACACTCACACACACCAAACTAAAAAAAAAATAACATTTTTTAAATAAAAAAATTCCTAGAAGAAAATATTCCTAAAAGTCTGGCAGGGAAAAGGTGCTCGCTGCCAATCCTGACCACCTGAGTTGGACTCCTGGGCCCCACGCGGTAGGAGAAGAGAGCACAGAGCTTGACTCTGCTCCACTCTGGACCGTGGCGTGTGCTGTGTGTGGGTGCACCATGTACATACATGCGCAATAATGGTGTTATTAAAGTAAACAGACAACAAAACGGGCTAGGCCAGCTACTCTGTGACTGCACCGAGCTGTTGAACTACTCACTTCACTACGGGACTGCACAGTATATGGATATAATTAGAATAAGGCTGTTGGGAAATAAATCCATGAGCTAAAGAAATATGACATTTGGAAATGAGAATTTAAATATAGCTCTATGGCAATGTTTCTTGTCCATTCTGCTTTGTTTGTGTGAGCATAGTTCACTATCTGCCATGAACTAACTCGGATCATAAGCCCCACATGTGGGAAAAAGGCAGGCCAGAAAGCTGATGGTTCCCACCAAGATAAACTGAATATTTCTCAGCAACTGAGTCACAAGCCAGCTAAGAGGAGTCCATTTTCAACACCAGCTTTTGTGGCCACCTCCTCAGAGAATCAAGAGCAGCTACAGCAGTTTGGTTGGAACTTCTGTTCAAAGTGAACCTTACCTGTGGGCTTTCAGGATTCTCTGGGCAATAGCATCGCCCACCTTGTTGAACACGACTTTATCATCAGCACAGCTTATGAGAAATTGGTTCTGCGAGAAAAATAGGACACTTGGGTAAGGCCGGGTTTTCTCTGGGAATTGTGTAGAATGAGGGGACCAATATTATATTGGTGACAGAGAAAATGCCT
>NC_022009.1:90819749-90824548 GCF_000317375.1 Microtus ochrogaster | reverse complement strand
CACATGTGTTTGTGCTAGTCAGAGTACCCATGTCTGGGAAGGAAGAAGTTGATTCCTCCCAATCCTGCGCAGATCACTGAGGAAGGTACCGAGCCATATGGCTAAAATAGAAAAGAATAATGGGTTAATATAAGTCATAAGAGCTAATTAGAAGCCTGAGCTAATGGGCCAATCAGATTTATAACCTATAGAGATCTCTGTGTGATTTTCTTTGGGGCTTGCCGGCTCTGGGGAACCGGGCAGGACAGAAACCCTCAACCAACGAGCAGGATCCTCATGTTACGCTCATGTTGCATAGTCGTGTGTGTCTACAAGTATTTGTGCTGGTCAGAGTGCCCATGTTGCGTGGTCATGTGTGTGTGCACATGTGTGTGTGTCTGTGTGTATGTATGTATATGTATTCCCATATATGTATCTTTTGTGCACATATATCATGTATATGATATACCATATACATTATATCAAATCTATTTTGTGTGTACATATATACTAATAAAATAGAATGAAAAGAGGTTTATTTCAAGTACTTCTGTTATTCATAGATCTATAAAACATTCTTTGACACTATTGTCAGAAAATAACTCCATTATTATCCTAATGATACAAAGGATTTTTATTGCTGCATAAAAGATTGTTAAAAATAACCAATAAGTATTATGAGTTCTGCTTATTGAAATTACAATACAACTGTAATTTTTTTAACAAATCACCCCAAGGAATATCTTGAAGGATGATAGCAATACCATTTTTTTTTTTTGAGTTCACGAGATTTTATGCAGCAGGGCACAAATAGGCACGGTGCCTCCAGGAGACAATTTGCAGGAAGGCATTGTACAGAACCTCTTCTGAGAATATGATTCAAGCAACTCTTGCCACAAAGCCGGGTAGCATGTCTCATAAGCTACAAGGACAGACTACCACATGCCATGGTTTGCTTTCTCTCTCCCTCCCTCCCATTCCCCCACCTCTCTTTTGAGGATTAAGATAAATGCTGACGCCTCACCCTGAAACGTCCACAACCATGAATGCCCACACGGCACTGCTGGCCTCATGCAATGTCATGTAATAGTCATGATGGTCAACTTGATGGAATTTAGAATCACCATGGAAACCAGCCCATGGGCTTACTTATACAGATTAGGTTAATTGAGGTGGGAAGACCCACCCTAAAATGTGGAGAGCACCATTCCACAAACTGGGACCACAGGCTCATTATATAGGGAAGGAACTATCGCCCATTTCTGACTGTGCCACCACCTGCTCCTGCTGCCGTGACTTCCCTGCTGTGACCGCCTTTCCTTTATTCTTTAGAACTGGGAGCCCAAACAAACCGTTGCTGCCTCAATTGCTTTTGTCAGCTACCTTACCACAGCAACAAGAAAAGCAGCTGAGATGCTGGAATACACACACATTTAGGCTGCTGATATTTTTAATTAGCTTTCTCTTTCTCCAAGTCTGAGAAATGAGTCAAGCTACAATTGTTTGCTGATGTTTTAATCGACTGTCGCTTCATGGAAGGGAGGAGTAGCAGGACTCCAGGAGAAGAAAAACAGGGCTCAGACGGTTTCCCCGACAACCCATTTGTGCTAAACGTTCTATTTTTATTCAATGGAAAAATAAAACCAGGATAAAGGAGAGAGATGTGTGTTGGTTTGGGTCCCCCCCCCCTTTAATGGGATTCTTTATTTTTCTCAGGGGTTCCAAAGAGTCTGTACTATTTCTGTGTCTATTTTGAAGTTCAATTAAAGTTCCCACACTAAACTTGATGCTCTCAGATTTTCTCATGGACTCTGAACACAGAGTCCTTGCAACACCCAGTCCCATATTTCCTTCCCTGTCTTTCCCTGCCCCAGGATTCCCCACAGCAGGGGTATTCTGTCAGTCCTCTGTGTGAACAATTTACTGTGTGCATGTGTGTTCTCTCCTGAAACAGCACATGCTTCATGCTAGACCTTCTAACCATACCCCGGTGAAAATTCCCACATCCATCCTGGGGTTTTCAGTGAAAGGTGCATTCATCAGCTGACAGATGTCAGTACCTCAAGGGTTTGCAAGACTCCATTAGCCTTGGGTTAATGGTGGTGCAGAGTGAATTCAGGGACGCTGGGAGGTAGAAATACAAACGACTTCAGTCAATATTTCTGTAGAATTCTTCATAACTCAGTTCATGTTTATAAATAAGGAATCCTGAACTGGGGTCCTTACAGTCTTGGACGATACTTGGTGCCCTGGTCAGCTGTGTTTGCTGTTGTTGTTGCTGTTGTTTTTGTTTTGTTTTGGTTTTTTTTTGTGAGCTCAACACAAGCTAAAGTTATCTAGGAAGAGGAACCTCAGCTTAAAAAATGCCTCCATTAGATTGCCCATAGGCAAGTAATTCCGGGGAACATTTTCTCGATTGATGATTGACATGGGAGCCTCCTGCCTTTCACAGGACAATGCCACATTGCCCACCCTGTGGATTAAATAAAATGGGACAATAAAGCAGGATGAACCAGCCTTGGGAAGTAACCAGGAAGCCATGCTGCTCATGGGCTCTGCTTCAGTTCCTGCCTCCGAGTTCCTGTGCCCCTCTTAAGTTCCTGCCCCGGCTTCCCTCAATAATGTACTGTGGAAATGTAAGCCAAATAAACTCTGTCCCTCCCCCAGACTGCTCAGGGTCACGATGTTTATCATGACAACAGGAACTAAGACACCCGGGAAGCAGGCTGTGGAACTGACTCACTGACTACTTACTTCAATGTAGATGTAGTGCTTGCTGTTCTCGATTACGTAGGTGTAGGCAGTGTGGATGGACTCCTCATGGTGCTTTATCCCAGCAGACCAATCAGCTGCCGATCGGAGCAACTGCAAGACAACGAGCAGACATAGGACAACAGAGAAGGTGCCATCTGTACCAATGCGATGAAGTCACTCCTTCTAAAGCAATGATCACAGTGGCTGAGCCCCGCATGGTCCAAGGGAGAGCTGGGGCACACGCAGACTACACCCTTGACATCTTCGTTGTCAGCATGTCACACCTGGTAAGAATGAACCTCAACTGAAGAACTGCCTCCATCATCCTGAACCGTGGTCAAATCTGTGGGCATCTTCTTGATCTCTAATTGATGCAGGAGGACCAGGCCTGCTGTGAGTAATGCCACCCCTAGGCAGGTGGGCCTGGGAACCAGGGAGCAAGCCAGTAAGCTGTGCTTCTCCATGGTTCCTGCTCAGCTCTTGCTTTGGCTTCCCTGAATGATGGACAAACAAGCTGGTATCACCATAGGGAGATCCCCTTTGTGTGGTAAACTAAAAACTTAATTATAAATCCCAACATGGAAATAAATGTGTGTGCACTTAATAATGCATAGCTCTGTCAAGTCAGCAGCTGAACTGACAAGCAGCCCTGACAGGAAGCCCTTGCCTCCCTCTGAGATCCAGAAACCTACACTTGCTTTTCTTTCTCACTCAAAACCTGCTCTGAGTCAAAGACAAAACTCATGCGTGAAAGATAAAATTTAGCAGCAACCAGATGTCATAATAAGGGTCAACTCGCATGTCTTATCTATTTGGTCTATCTTCCAAATTATAATGAAAAGAAATTCTTGGAGCAGGTACACTGATAGGCAGCTCTGATTAGCCACGCCTGCCAGGAAGAAAAGCAGGGATGTCAGGTGTCCTTTTCCATGAGGGACAGGTGATCAGAGGCATTTAAATGTTTAAAGTCAATCTGTATACCCAGAAAACACACCCCATTGTGTGGGAGAGACCGTATGCCAAAGTGGAGGCTCTCAAAATGCTCATAGCAACCACATAGAAGAAGTTGCCCAGCTCCTGGGGGCTCATGGTTGTGATCCCAAGACCTAAGTTCAAGCTTTTACTTATGATGGGAAGTCACTTCACTAAAAGCAGTCAACTTTTAGTTTAAAAGGGGCAACTTCAGAGTTCAATTTAAGCAAGAGAGGAAAAAAAAAAAACCTTCTTAGGATTACCAGTCGTTGACTCTCGTGATTGGCTCAAATATGCCTGTCACCACAGAGCAACAGAAACTGACTTCCTTCTGGCTCTGCCTGCCTGTTTGCCTTTGGAACCTGAAGCTGGAGTATCACCCTAACTACATCTTTGGTGGTCGAGAAAGTTCTGGAGTCTCCGAGAACATCAAGCACGCGCTCATTTATTTCTGTTTGGTTTTTACTTGAGAATCACTCTCCTCTTTTGTTTCCTTGGCCTCACCAGCTTGTCTCGTGTTTCTAGTTTGAAACAAAATAATAGAGAAGAGTCTCAGAGTCATTGCCCCATGTGCAAAAATGTACCTCAAATGTCCCGGGAATAAAATCTAACCATACTTTCCAGACCGTGAAGCAGAGTATGCAGCATGAAAAAGGCATAGATCTGACTTGATGGTTTAAGGACAAAATCATAACTAGGACTAGAAATTTTCCTTTGTACAGTGTCCTATTTTTTAAACTAAAAATAACCTTCTCATTAAGCACAACCCTTACCCTCCCACACAATGGGCCTAAGATGAATACTTAAAAAATAGAAATGCCTCTTGCAGGAAAACCTTCAGGACATTCTCAGTATCTGTTCAAAGTTTCTCCTTTTCCACCAGAATGCTTCTAGCCCCTGTAAGTACAGTGTATGTATATAATCATATATAATTAATAATTAATTATTAACTAATTAATAATCTTGATTCCTTGTTACTTCCTTAAATGTTCAAATGAATTATGGACAAAGATTGCTTAGGACAAAAGCATGTGTATGTGTGTGTCTGTGTATGTGCATACACGTGCATGTGTGAATGTATGTGTGCGCATGTG
>NC_022009.1:90814992-90819649 GCF_000317375.1 Microtus ochrogaster | reverse complement strand
GCACGCATATGCCTGTCCTTCAGGGTGAGGCTGGCATCCATTCCTGCGGATGCCCCCAGATGGCAGAGTCTGAGGAGAAAAAGAAGTACTCCCAAGATGGAACCTCACTCCTCCATTCCGGGCTAAAACAACCACAGCCGAGGAAGCAAAGACATTGACCGAGGTGTCTGTCTCCTTCTCATGTTCCCTCCTTTAACAACCCCTGCGTCTGAGGCCTGCTGCTCAGTTGGCTAGGCAGTTTTCACAAGAATAGACTTTTAACCAGTGCCAAAGGAAGAAGTCAGTCTTGGGGCTGGAGGAGAAAAAAAAAATCATAGTGTTTAATAGAGACTCCAGGGGTAAGCACAGGGGGCTGAGAGTGTGGTTATGTGGTTGGCTCTTTGGGGAACCAAAAAGATGTAAAAGAAAGGCAGGCAATGGGAGATGGTCCTAAAGAATGTGACAGATGAAGCATTGTCACCTTGCTGGGGCCTCTGTGGCTACCATCGCCCTAGGACATCTGGGAACAGGGTCCACCTCCAGCACTTACAACCTCAGCGCTGAAGCCACAGTGCAGGAAATCAGGGCTCATGCCCACCACTCACCCATGTAGGCTGTTTGTTTGGTTTTGAGAGACAGTGTTTCATTCTACAGCCAAGGGTGGTCTTTTACTGGTGGGCTATCCTCCTGCCTCAGCCTCTTAAGTACTGGGAGTAGAAGTAAACACTCCCATGCTGGGAATTGAACTTCAGAACCTCTGGAAAAGCAATCAGAGCTCTTAACCACTGAACTATCTCTCCATTTTAATAAATAAAAGATGGATTTTGACTTAGAACCCTTCTAGTGACCCATCCAAAGTCAGCTTCTTCATTGCAAACTTTGGAAACACAAGAGCAATGGTTCTCAACTTGTGGGTCAAAGTCCCTTTGGGAGTGGAAGAACCTTTCAGGGGGATCAGATATCCCACATATCAGATATTGACATTATTGTTCATAACAGTAGCAAAATTACACTTACATAGTAACAGTGAAAATAATTTTAAGGTGGGGATCACCAGGACACGAAGAGCTGTGTGAAGGGGCCACAGTGGTAGGAAATTGAGGACCACTGGACTAGAGAAACCATCCAAGAGTGAACCTGGAAAGAACGGAGGATGTTTTCCCAGCGGGGGATTTTGTCTGTTTTTGTTTTCTGTTTTGAGAAAGGGTTTCACACACCACAGGCTGTACCTGAACTCATTATGTAGACAAGCGTGACTGTGAACTTCTGCTCCTCCTGCTTCTGCTTCCCAGTGCTAAGACCACAGGTGTACACCACCATACTTTATTTAATTGTTGGAGAATTTTACATATTCAGAGAGCCTGTTTTAATCAAGTCCAGCACTCCCCTCTGCTCTCCCTCCCTCTCTCTAGTCCCTCCCCTATCTATACCACCCCATTGAGGCCACTTAGTGCTGCCGGTCTATGCAGAGTTGTACACTGGAGTATGTGTGGTCTTTCTGATCAGTGTACAGAGAATGAGGGGCTGCGGGGTGCTCCATTCTAAGTGGGACATCTATATCATCGCATCTCTGGCAGCTGTATATGTGAACCCCAGTGGCTGTGACGACCTGCACAAGACCAAGATCAGACAACACCCTAGTATGGGGTGGAGAGTGTAGGGTACAGAGTTACGGTGATCCTGGCAATTGGTGGTCAGTTTTCTTTAGGGATTTTGTAGTGATCTGGATCAAACCCCAGGAACACTCTACCAACTGAGCTACACACAGCCCTGTGGCACCCTTCCAGTGCTTTGTGTGGCCTAGGGTTTCTACTCATCACCACCCATATTGGTCCATGGAAGGGATGGACAGCATTGTTAGCCCTGATTTTCAGAAGAAGAAAATACATACAGAGAAGTGAAGCAATTTACCCAAGACTCACAGCTAGCAAGCAGCAGAGCTTGGTTCTAGAACCCACATCTTCTTAGTCCACATCAGGATGCTCATTTGCAGGTATGAAAAGGCCTCTAAGTTATTAAGTAAACCATGCTCTAAACCTCAGTGAAAGGTCAGGATTGCCTGCTGGGCAGAGCCCTGGGCTCCATCCCCAGAACCCCATAAACTGGAATGATGGTACACACCAGTAATACCAGCACTCTGCTAATGTAGGCAGAAGAATCAGAAATTCAAAGTCATCTTCAGCTATACATTTAGTTCAAAGCCAGTCCAGGTTATATGAGTCCTGAAGACAGATGTTTCCTGTCCTGATGGCCTGGTTCCAAATAAACACATAGAGGCTTATCTGACTTATAAATGCTTAGAAAAGGGCAGAGTCAGGAGTCGGCAGTCAGATGCAGAGGGAGCAGGAGATAAACATGCCATGCTAATAAAGATACCACCATGTGGCAGAGTGTAAATAAGGAATATGGGTTAACCTAAAATGAAAGAGCTAGTTAGCCATAAGCCTGAGCTATTGGCTGAGTATTTACAATTAATATAAGTCTCTGTGTGGTAATTTGGGAAGTGGCTACCAGGTATTTGGGAACAGGCGATAGGGACAAAAAAACTTCCTTTTACAGAGTTCCTCTTAACAATACAATAAACATAAAGGTAATTTTTATTAAATTTCCCAAGGTATGGTTGTAATGGTCTGTCCTGTCCTGTTAAGAGATAAGTCCCACTCCCTCCCTCCCTCCCTCCTTCCTTCCCTCCCTCCCTCCCCTGTCTGCTGAGGCAAGCAGATCTTCCTTTTGCTTTCAGCCTGAGTTCCTTCCTTTCTGTCTCCCAAAGAGGCAGCTTCTGCCTCACTCCCTTCTCCTCACTTCTCCCCTTTCCCCCTCCTCTCTGTCTCTCTCTCTCTGTCTTTCTTTCTCTATTCCTCTCTCTGCTCTTCTCCCTTTCCCCCTTCCCTTCTTTCCCTTTCCCCCCATAACCCACTAAATAAATAGTGGTTATTTCTTCCTCTGCATGGAGTGCCTAATAGATGTCTGTCTCTCACCTGCCAAGTGGCTGCTCCCTGCCTGGGACCAGTTGCCTTCGTGGCCTACCATGGTCTCATGCCTGCTGCTCATTGCCACCACTAAGGGACCTATGGCATTTTATTTAATCATGACAATGGTAAAAAAAAAAAAAAAAAAAAAAAAAAAGCCCGTTTGTCTAGTGTTATATGGCGAATGAGAGAGAGAGAATTTGGAAAACATGACAATGAACTCTTGAAAAGGAAATAGTGAATAGGGAAGCCAAGCATCCACCTCCTTGTCCCTTCTGATTATCTGGGAATGAAAAGTGGTAGAAGTCTTGCCTCTTATGTCCAAGGACCTGAGTTCAATCCCCAGTATTTCATGGAAACAGACAAGGAAACAAAAAAAAAATCAAGACTGGCCTAGATCCCTGCTTTCAGCCTGAAGCCCTGAACAGCCATGGTTCTGGGAAAACAATCTAGAGAGAGATGGCTGTGTAGAGCAGTGAACAAGAGATGGAGGGTGAAGTAACACACGTAAGGACTGAAGGAGAAAGGATGCAAGGTGAGACACTCTGGGTGTCTTCTATCCTAGGCTTTCCTATCTTCCTGTCGCAACCAGTTTTCAGAACCACAGATATTTGGCTAAAAACCAGTTGGATCCCAGATTTCTCCATGTCTTATACATTCTAAATCAGGGCAGGACCCTATAAGAAAAATGGCATAAAATTTTCAAGATTAAATATTTATCTCTTTAGAGACAGGGTCTTATATATCCAAGCTTAGCCCTGAGCTTGCTATGTGGCCAAGCATAACCTTGTGTTTCTTGTTCTCCTGCCTCTGGGATTACAGTTTGTGCTATATTCTGCATTTTATAGGATGCTGATAACTGAACCCAAGGCTTCAGGCATGCTAAGCATCGACCAGCAGGGCGGGAGCCCTAGCTCAAGGATCAAGGGTTGAGAAAGGACGAAGCAGTGAGTTGTCCTACCGTAAGGTAGGGCCCAGACACTAATGTGGGCTCCTAAAAGTGAACAACTCATTTTCTCCTCTCATGGCCTTAACTTCAGGTAGCCAGGAAGTAACCCTAGGTTTAGGGACTGAGACGATGAAAAGTTAACTATAAAAATATTAAGTTTTAGGGGCTGGAGAGATGGCTCAGCAGTTGGGAGCACTGACTGCTCTTCCAGGGGACTCAGAGTCAATTCCCAGCACCCACATGGCAGCTAACAGCTGTCTGTAACGCCAAGATCTGACACCTTCAAAAAGACATACATACAGGCAAAACACCAATGCACATGAAATAAAAATAAATAATTAAAATATATATTAGGTTTTGAGGATCAGAAGGACAAAAGAAACTATTATCTCAGAATTACAGAGCTCAAGAATAATGTATTTTCTACTTTGGTGTCCTTGCGATTTCAGTAGCCACTGACAGCTGCACCAGAAGATCAACTGCACCTACCATGCTGCAGCCACTATCTGACAGTTGCACCAGAAGACCAGCTGCATCTGCCATGTTGCAGTCACAGTCTGACAGCTACACAGAAGACCAACTGCACCCGCCATGTTGCAGTCACAGTCTGACAGCTACACAGAAGACCAACTGCACCCACCATGTTGCAGCCGCTATGGGACAGCTGCACCAGAAAACCAGCTGCACCCACCATGTTGTAGCCATTGTCTGACAGCTGCACAGAAGACCAGCTGCACCCGCCATGCTGCAGCCACTATGG
>NC_022009.1:90811321-90814802 GCF_000317375.1 Microtus ochrogaster | reverse complement strand
ACAGCTGCACCAGAAGACCAGCTGCACCCACCATGTTGTAGCCATTGTCTGACAGCTGCACAGAAGACCAACTGCACCTGCCATGTTGCAGCCATTGTCTGACAGCTGCACAGAAAACCAGCTGCACCTGCCATGCTGTAGCCACTGTCTGACAGCTGCACAGAAGACCAGCTGCACCTGCCATGCTGCAGCCACTGTCTGACAGCTGCACAGAAGACCAACTGCACCTGCCATGTTGCAATTTATTTTCATATTGTTTTTCTCCGAGACCCACCAAATGGGTTCAATCATCTATTCACAAATTCTAACAGCGGCTTCTATTTAGGCATAAACATAATTCTAACTCCTTTAAAAGCCAGGGTATGTAGGCATTCAAGTTTTATGTGGGCTCTGAGCTACATCAGATTGGAGTCAATAAAGGGTAATTAATACAGTACAGCGATCCTTTGTTTATTAAATATGTTTAATGAAAGAGTCTCTCTGGGGCCTGAAGGGAGCTAAGATCAGATTCACACACATAAGGCTTTCTCCAGTGAGGAAGAGGTCCAGGATGGCAGGGGACGATCACGCTCAGGCCTCAGGCTCTGTGGCCACTGCACCTGACTGCACTTTCCTGACTTGATGGTTTTCTAATGCATTGACTGACTGTGGTTAGCTGACCTTTGTCTTGTGTTCCTAGAAGTGGCCCCTCAGGCTTTTTCACCTCTTTATCATGGCCACTCTCAGATACATTTTGTGTCACACAGAACAGCCTTGCTGTGGATCTGTGGGTGCATTCGTCCGTAATGACCTCAACTCACGCTGGCTCATCCAGCATGACACACATATTCCTCTCTGGAGAGCCACCAATGACAGTTAGCTAACCTCTGCATTCTGTCCTTCCTTGACTAGCCCCTAGTTTTCAGTGTCTACGTTTTTCTCTGTGTTCTGTCCCTTTCTTGCATTCCCAGCTTACCCCATAGTGACCTCAGGACTTTCAGCCACCTTCATTGCCCTGGCCGTCACTGGAAAGCTCTTCATATGTGTACGCCTCAAGCTTCAAAGTATTCAGACAGAGACAGATGAGAAGAGATAAAATAAGAAATCATCTGTCTGATAAACTTTGAAAATGGCCATGTGACATAAAAGTCCTTCAGTGGCTCCTACACATTAGCATAACAAAGGCACAGCCAGTCCACTGTAAGGCCCAGAAGCCCGTTTTCTGTGAAATCCTTTTCAGCATTTCACAGGAGAAAGCCAGTTTAGGAAACGCTGTCATTGGTTAATCTTCTCGGCTGAGGGGCAAGTTGAAGGTCACCCGGGAAATGGACAAGCTGAAGGCCACTGACGGTCACCTTCCGGCCTTACAGGGGCTACACTGCCCTCTCCAAGGGCAGCGGTTTACAGCAGGTTGTCTCAGGTTGTCACAAGAACCAGCTCTGGCCCTCCTTGTCAGCAAGCTCTTAGGGCATCCAGGTGAGTGGCCAAGAGAATTTTTCAATTTCACCGCTTTCTCTTGCCAGCAAACTATGTTTCCAGAGGCAGCAAAAAGTGGTTTTTATCCCCTCCTTTCAGGATGCGAATGATGACTTACAGTGTAAACATATGGAGCTTAAACATATGCTTATATAAACATATGGTACTTAAACATGCTGGTTGAATCAGTCAATGAGTCTTGATATAAGCAGTAAACTAAAATATCTCATCAGTGTGTGTATATATATACACACAAATATACATATATATTTAAATTATCATATAAATTTAGTTATTCGTGTGTGTGCGGGAACACAAGGGTGAGAAAGTCAGAGGACTGCCTACAGGAGTCTCCTTCTACCATGTGAGGGCAGTATATCAAACTCAAATCACCAGGCTTGGCAGCAAGTGCTCTCACCCCATGCCAATCAACAATACATTTTTGACCAATACTTAACAAAAACTCTATGACCCCCACACCAATCTTAATACAAGTTCAAATCTTAAATCCTCTTTTTTTCTTATTACTAGCATCCTTGTCTCATCTTGCAGAATGAGTAAGCTCTTCTTATCCACATAGAATTAGATTCATAAAATACCAACTTATACGCAAATGCTCTCTGTGCTTTCAAATAAAATGTTTTTGTATCTTTTCATAGTGGGATGACTTTATATCTACTACAGGTACTTTTCTCAAGTGGTGTGTCCAATTTTCTGTTTGTGTGTTTGTATGTGAGTGTTTAGGTGAACTGTCCTTGTGTGAGCAGGGACACGTGTAGCTATATGTTATTCACTGGCGGCCACAGGACAAGCCTGGGTATTGCTTGTGAGCTCTCCACCCTATTTTTGGGGGGGGGGAGGGGCAGGATCTCTCACTGGCCTGGGGCTCACTAGGTTGGCTGACCAGCAAGGCCCAGGATCCACCTCCTCACTGCTAAGATTACGAGCACACATCTCCACGCCTGGCTTTTTTACATGGGTTCTGGGGCTCACACCCTGAGCCTCCTGCTTGCGTGGCAAACGCTTTACCACCGGAGCTATCTCCTCGGCCCTGACTTGTTGTTTTCATTGTGTTATTTTGTCTGTTGTAATATATTTTTACTTTCGGTAGGCACATGCCTACGCTTGCCCTTAGTGTGGGGTAACAGACTTAGACACTTCATTTGTAAAAGCGTGTCCACTAGGGCCCCTGTCCACACCAGGGTCACAAACAGCAGGCGGAGGACTGGGCTTCTACTCAAACAATGCTTTCGAACTCAAAGCAACGCCGATGTGGCCCATCCTCATTCTGACCTTGTGCAACTTCAAGACATTTGAAGGCTATTGATAAAGAGAGTCAGCTGAGTACCACTGCCAGAGCTTGAACCCATCAGTAGTGAGTGGCTCTGGAGAAGCCCTAGTCCCAGGTCATGAGTTTTCTTGTTTGTAATTTCATGTGATTGGAATGGAAGCTGTAAAATTTTAGAACTCTACTAAACAACTGCCTGTTGTTTCAAAAGGGCCTCTAAAAGGTATTTGGTTAATTGAGCACTAATTTGGCTGAATGAGAACTCCCTTCCCAGATTCCAAGTTTCAGCCTCGTCCCTGGTGCTGAAGCAGCACCGGCCCCAGGTATACAACGTAAGAGTGGCAAGGGGCGGCTCTCAAGGAATCATGGGAATAGCTACGCCTGCACTCTAGCCTTCCTGAGGGCATGCATTTAATAGACATAACACACGGGCTTTAGAAAGATGGCAAACCGAATCATTTAGAGTAAACACAACACTCGATTTTCAATGAGCCACCTAGTCGCGCGTCAGAAAAATGCTTATTGGAAAATCTGAAATGAAGGTGGCAGACAATTATACCCGTCACCACGACATTACCCAGCAGCCTTTGCTCACCTGCACTTTGGCGGGGACTGTCCCAGGCACCTGGTACCTCAGCTCATGCGCAGTAGTTTGAGACTTGGGGAGCAGGAAAGGGTAAGAAAGGGAGCGGTATTTTGGCTTCATAATCTGAAACAGAAAAGGCAAATTCAAAAAAA
>NC_022009.1:90785939-90811179 GCF_000317375.1 Microtus ochrogaster | reverse complement strand
AAAAAAAAAAAAAAAAAAATTCAAATGAGAAAAGAAATCCATTATTTAGAGTGGGAAAAGAAATGCAGGTTCCTGGGAACCAAAAAATTTACAAATGGATATTTCTACGTCAAAAGCTGGAAGCTGTCTTTGTTTTCTGTGTTCACAGTTCTCTATCTTCCCTATGCAGCAAGCACACATTCTTTTATACTGAAGGAGAAAATTAGATGTAATCTACAGGTACAGCGATATGTAATTGCAAAACTGAAATTGTTATTCTATGGGCTAATGTTTCGCTGGGCTGTAAATGTCTGACGACAGCAATTAGGCATGATTTCATTTTAAACAACTTCACAGTAAGAAAGGAGGAAGAATCAGATTTGGTTCATATTACTCAGGAATTCGGGAGCTCATATGACACCCAATACAACTCTGGAGGCTAAGCCAGGAGCAACACTCTGAGGTCTGGGCCAGCGTGGGCTACGTACAAAGTTTGTCTCAAAAACAAAGCTTTTAGTACTATGAATTGGCATTTTAACTAATTCTAACAGTATTTGAACCATTAGAAGTGATGTGGAAATACTTTTTCTGGGAAGGGATTTTATAGCTAAAAATACTATTGAGAGTTTATCCTATCAGGAGCAGGGCACGGGAGTATAGAAAAAAATACAACTGTAAATATCAGCAATATTTTTATTTTTGACAGTACAGTAGATTAAAAATAAGATTGTGCAGGCCAGTGGTAGTGCATGCCTTTAGTCCCCACACTTGAGAGGCAGAGGCAGGAGAATCGTTGTTAGTTCAAGGCCAGCCCAATCTACAGAGCTAGTTCCAGGAAGTCAGGGCAACACAGAGAAACTCTTGCCTTGAAAAACCAAAGAAAAAGAAAAAGTAATAAAGTAATACTGCCTTGCTTACTCATGCATCCCCTCCAAACTTGAATTTAAAATAAACAAATTTGCAGCTTTTATATGAACGGTAAGTAAACTGATATCCTGTTATTCATGGAAGTACTCAACTAGGCCCCTTTTCCAGGTTATCAGGATAGACAGCCTCATTATTTTAAGTAGATGCAGCGGGCCCTTAATAGCACCAATGGCTTGGCTGAATTTCTGCAGGTTAGGGTCTTGCTCTTATAGCAATGGTAGCTTGTAAGTGAGTTCTATCTGGAGAAAAGAAATGGCTCCAACTCATTGGTATTCCCTGTTCAAAGCCAGTTCCATGGTCCTATGCCAGCACGTGGCCAGGACAGGCCATGATCAGAAGGGATTTACAGCTGAGCCCCTCGTCTAAACATGCCCCACAGACCCTATAATAGTCGTCCACATGCATGCTGGTCTGTCTATGCAAATACTTAACACTTCCGTTTAAATCCACAGGCCGTGATTACCACATCTATCCCTCCGCATTCAGAGTTGTCTGTCATAGTACTCCAAAAACCAGTTTCCTTTCTTGTAGTGCTCTGAAGCCCTGCGCTATGACAATGATAGATGGTGTCACAGATGTGGCCACGGTAGCCCTTTCCTGCCAGCCCTCTGAGCTTCACCTTGGCCAGGGACCAACGTGGCCAAGTCACAACATCATCGGTACCTTGGTGAAATTCCAGCGCTGGATGAAGTGACGAGCCACATCGCGAGCTGCCTTCCCGTGGACCACAGAACCAATATCATGCCAAGGCATCCGGGGGGTGGAGTACCTGTCAATGAAATCTGCCCGGGGTGCCAGGCAAGGACCCATCACTAAGTTCAGTGCCAGAGAACAGAAATACTGACCTCAACTAAGATACAACAAACACAGTCATGGTCAAAGGAAATAGATGTGCAAGAAATCCAACCATCCACCCACTCCACTGAGTCTAATATATGCAGACAAGGCAAGTTGTGATGGGATTTCCCTTTTGATCTGTGGGAATAACCCTAGGCTATCTGTATACACAAACACCATGCTGGGCACCTCTTAGGTATAGAAGCACAGTCATTATCTAAGACACATCCCTCTAATGAAGGAAGACAGAGAGAATAAATACAAAAGAACCAAACAAGGGCTACCCTCTGCGGGAGAAGTTCAGTTTCCCCCCTGAAACACAGCTGCAGGAGATTGGGAAGCTTTAAGTGTCAAGTTTTCTTCTCACGGCTACACTGATAACACTCACACAGGGATGACCAAATCAGACCACCAGAATTCAACACAGCCTTGAAACTCTGGCTCCTCACTGAGGATCTGGAGGTAGTTAATGGTGGCCAGGGGAGGGAATGGTATAAGTCACCTATAAGTAATTCCTTACCCACGCTCTTGTAAGCAACCCAATTAAACTCACTGAACCATCAAAAGTAGAAGGGTTTCTCATTGGGAAGAAAAAGGGGATTAATGGGAAGGGGAAGAGAGGGAAATAAAGGAGAGTAGGTAAAACCAAAATAATATATGTTTGTATGCATGCATATATGTATTATGAAAATGTCATAATGAAATTAATCATTACATATAGTTAATAAATGTCAAAACAAAATTTTAAATAGACAGACAGAAGGCACTTAGATCACGTGTATGCATACTTACTGAAATGCCCCAAAATGGAAAAACAGAATGGAACCTGCAACTGCCCTCCTCCTGATACTCACCAGCGAAAGGCTTGTCCAGCTGAACCCAGTCCTTGAAGACAAAGTTGCAGTAATCCTTCCCGTGCCAAAACCTGGTCTCCCCATGTAGCTCTCCCACGCCTGTCTGCACGCTTCGGATGGAGCCAGTGTCTGTGAACATTGCAAGATTGGCTCAGAGACAGAGTTGGGCAGGCCCTGGAGACGAACCTCCTGACCCTAACACTCCTTTCCCCCCCACTTTTCTTCTTGAGTCCTGTCACTAGGACAGCCTAAGTACATTTGATCAGGGACTGTGGGCTGGGGTAGTATTCCAACCCTCACGAGATTCTCTTTAGATAGCAATGAAGGCCCAAACAAGAGTCAGTCATTAACTTGGAAGCTAACGTTCTTAACAGTTGAGTCGCTTATTCTCAACGCCTACTAGGTCAGGGAGAATAGATCACAGAGTGTATTATAACAAAAGAATTCCCCAGGTGGTGTTCCAAGAGAACACTATAGCCAGGTGAGTAGGGAGGTCCACTAGACAGAAGCAGCAGGAGCTAGGCCACCTCTTCCCTTACCAATATGGTGGATGCTTCATGCCTTTCTCATATCAAAAAACATGAGTCTCATATTTATAGGCCGTCCATGTTCCAGCCCCAGAATTATATAGCTACATGGCACCAAGCTTCTACATTTGGGGTCATAAAGCCTTCCATGTAAAGAGTATGATTTGGCCTAGATGACGGCTAAGATCTTTCCATCTTTAACAAACATTATCCATAAAACGTAACAGACAAAAGCTTACAACCGAGGCACTAAACATAGCTGCAGCAGCATCCCACAAAGCGATAAATGGGTCACTCTACTTAAGAACGGATACCCAAGTTAAACAGCACGAGCACTTCAGGGATGTGTCCCTGAGACATCAAACAAAGCAGGGAAGAAGCAGAACTGAAATCACAAATGCAGTACTTGCACAATGGGGGCATTAATCAGGCAGACATGGGGCGCAAGAACGCTTGCTAAAGGAATAATAATAAAACCACTTGAAGTAGCCAATGAGAGGTCTTTTGGCCCCATACACTACAGCTGCCATAGCACCCAAACTGTAAAGTCGTTTAAAAACCTCTCTGGAGCATCTACAGGTGGTTCAAGTGCTAAGGGGTCGGTGTGTGTAGGAGCTGCTTCCCAGCAGCCATCTGTCGTTTCCTTCCCCATTTTCCCTTCCCTGAGCCCCAGGCATCAGCGTGCCTCCTTATTCACTGTACTGTAACAGGCTGATCCACCTTGCCTCTGTGCAGTCTGCATGTTACCCATTCTGAATAGAATACTCTTCTCTCCCTGCGGCCTGATCTTTTAGTCCTCCATTATGAGCCGTGTCATCCTGGCCTCAAGAGAGATGGAGCAGACCCGTGCCGGCAGTGGCCTCACTAGCACTGACGCTGTCCTGTCTACAAAGACCTTACTGCATGCAGCCTTTGACCAGGCCATGCGATTGCATAAAAAGCTGAGTGGATGGATATCCCTCCTCTGGGAGCCTCTACACTCAGAGCAGGCACCGTAGCCCTTCACCACTTGCTGCAGCTCCCAGCATCTAGGAAGTAATTAATCAATGTTTGCAGAACAAATATTTTTATGCAGTAACCACACACCTAATATTCTATCTCAAAATTAATATTAACTTTTGAAAGATCATTAAATTGTCAATGTCAACAAAAGCAACTAATGTTTGAAAGAGACTTCATTATCTTCTCCCAGCCTTGGCAGTCCTGCTGTAGACCCCTGAAAGGAAAGAGCACACATGGGCTGTGTGCTGCCCCGTAGGCTCATGCGGGCTGTGTGCTGCCCTGTAGGCTCATGTGGGCTGTGGGCTGCTCCGTAGGCTCATGTAGGATGTGTGCTGACATGTAGGCTCATGCGGGCTGTGTGCTAACATGTAGGCTCATGAGGGCTGCGTGCTGCCCCGTAGGCTCATGCGGGCTGTGTGCTGCCCCGTAGGCTCATGTGGGCTGTGGGCTGCTCCGTAGGCTCATGTAGGATGTGTGCTGACATGTAGGCTCATGTGGGCTGTGTGCTGCCCCGTAGGCTCATGTGGGCTGTGTGCTGCTCCGTAGGCTCATGCGGGCTGTGTGCTGCCCCGTAGGCTCTTTCTAGACGCATGGATGCTGTTGGGAAGCCAGGCTTGAGAGAGGGACAGGGAAAGTGAGAATATAGACGATGAAGAGTCATTTCCAAATTTACAATACATAGAAACAGAGAGGTGGCTCGGTAGATAAAGGTACCACGACCTAGCCTGGGGCCCTACATCAATCCCAGGATGCAAGTGGTGAAAGAACGGACTCGACCAAATTGTTCTCTAATCTCCACAGACCTGTCGTACCACATATGCAGGGGTGTAGCTTCCCCCACACAGTAATAAAAAATTAAAAAACACAAACATGTAAGAATTAAATTTGAGGGCTGGAGAGATGGCTCAGTGGTTAAGAGCACTGGCTGCCCTTCCAGAGGTTCTGAGTTCAATTCCCAGCAACCACATGGTGGCTCACAGCCATCTGTAATGAGATCTGGTGCCCTCTTCTGGCCTGCAGGCATACATGGAGGCAGAATGTTGTATACATAATAAATAAAATCTTTAAAAAAAAGAATTAAATTTGAGATACAATATTGTGTGTGGTAATTGCAAATATATGCATACATAAACACGTATACATACATATAATTGACTTTTCATCAATCTGAAAAATGAAGCTGAGACTGTAACATGGGCGCCTATACACTTGTTGAAATATAAGATAATTATAATAGTTGGTTATCATTTGATAGCAAAATGAAAGTAAATTTCTAGACTCAGAAAACAACCCTGAGAGTAACTGGATTCAGATGCCCACAATTCAAACGTGCTTTTGTTTCTAGCCAAGGCTCGACTATGCCAAGGGACAGCAGTCCCCCCAACACACGGAGGCAGCCCAGCACACGTGCACATGTGAGTAGACACAGCAGCGCCGTATCTGGCTACTGAACGACACCCTCGCAGCTGCATCTCTTCTCCGTTGGCTGCCTCGTGCCAGGTCTCTGCCCCGTTGTCTGTCAGTAGCCAAAGTTTGCAGCAAGGACATCTTCCTGTTCCTGCTGGGAGTCTCCAGGCCGTGCCATAGTCGCCTCTTTGTGTCATACCTAACACTAAAACTACAGCATCCTACAGCACCAATCCCTCTGAGGGTGACTCAGTCCCAACTCCCAGGCACCTGGGCATCTCCACCACTCTGCCCAGCTCTCCTCCTAACATCCTCCTCATATCATCACTTCTGAAACCATAAGGATGTCTTAATAATTCTTCTGGAAATTTCCATCTCTTTTAGTCTTGAACACATTGGCACAACCTTGTTAGATCCCTTTACATCAAGTATATCATTCATGAATCTTTCCCTTTAGCGGACCTCCACCATAGTGTTCCCCAGCATTTTTTGACTTAGACTCACTGGAGCCTCCAATATTGACCCAGATAGACTCCATTGGCCTAGTCTATATAAATTAATTCTTAATTACAACTCCTAAGTTCCCTAACCCTGAAAACCCAATGGTGTGTCCATGGTTCACTTGTTATCATAAGCTAACCTGAACTGACATGAAAGTTTTTCCAACTGCGTTGCCCAACTCATACTGCACATACATGAAGTCTGCTTACATCCTGACTGCATTATCCCGACTTGTGTTGTGCGCACGTGGAGTCTGCTTACATCCCTGACTGCATTCCCCTACTCATGCTGCACATATGTGGAGTCTGCTTACATCCCTGACTGCATTATCCCGACTCGTGTTGTGCAACGTGGAGTCTCCTTACATCCCTGACTGTATTCCCCTACTCATGCTGCATATGTGTAGAATTTGTTTACATCCCTGACTGCACTGTCCCCAGTCATGCTGCATATACATGGTTTTTGCTTACATCCCTGTATTGCCGGAGCCTGGTGGAAGTGCCACATAATACAGGGTATAGATATGATATCACTTTTCTAAACCCTGGTATTTTCTAGTTTCTGAAGCTTATCTGACTCAGGGCTTCTTGTAGACCTCTGTGGGTTTGTCCAACTGCATTAGTTTGAGAACTGAAAACAATTGCTTCTGGTGTTCATTTCCGAATCTGTGCCCTAAAAACGTTATCCTGAAACAACGCTCTCTCCTTTCTTAGTCTCTACCTTCCAAGGTTTTTTCTGTAGCATTAGGGCCTCGCACATGCTAAGCTGGTACTCTACCACTGAGCTACACCGCCAACATCTCATCTTTTGAAACTATATTCATATCCAAGGGTGGTCGCAATCCAGGTCCTGAATGAGTAACGTGGTTTTGAAAATGTTCATTCTTCAAACTTTCTAGATTTCCAGGTGTCTGTGAGAATTTGTGACTTTGTCTTGGTTGGGTCCATTCAGGTTTCCCCTGCAGCAAGAGTACTGACCATTGTGCTAGCTGGTAAAACATTTCAAAGTATTTCACAATCAGCTAGCAGACAATAAACTGGTTTTCTTTAGCTTTTTGCTTTGTTGTGTCTTGCTTTGTTTTCAGACAAGACCTATCTAGCCCTAGCTGGCATTAAACTCACTATATAAGCTAAACCAGACTGTTCTCGAGTTTGTCACAGTCCTCTGCCTCTGTCCCCCAAAGGCTGAGACTGCAGCTATGTGCCACCATATCTGCCTGACCTAAGCTTGAGGGAAGATGAAGCTTATGCATTGCAATTCAGAGAAGTCTGGAGAAGCCAGACCTTATTACCGTTAGTATCAAGGGATCACTGATAATGCGGAAACCCCTGCTTACTTAATCTGCTCAGCATTACAAAGGAGAGCTCAGCAGATGCTCCCCAAATGTGAGAGTGATCAAACTCTGCATTTAAAATAGTGTCAAGCAAAGCAATAGCGCCCCCCCCCAAGCCTCCTTAGAACATAATTCTGAAAAGACAAAAAAAAAATCCTTAAGGGTGGCTAAGTGCTTTTTGAATCTACCATGGTTACTGACCTCATTAAGAGGAATCACATTTAGTGTAGTTTCCTCTTTGAACCCTGCCATGATCTCTCCTGTGTTGGGAACACAACCAAGATCCTTGTGCCCAGAGATCTCCAGAGAAACCAAGAATATTAAGCACACAGGACTAGCTTTCCAAAGATGAAAAAGCTGCTCTTCCACCAAGAAAGCTGAGAATTGGGAGTGACAAACAGCCAGGTGACCTACATTATCTGTGGGCCGGGCCATATCAAGCTCTTCTAATCAGGACCCTTATAGCCAAAGGCTCCGAAAACTCCCACAGCCAGGACCAGACCTGACTAATAGCCCAAACAACTTCTACACTATCTGTGTGACTGACATCAGGTTAGACCCTTAGGCCCTTAAACTACTACAGATAGGATAGCCTATCTCTTAAACTCATCTTCTGGGAAGAAATGACATGCAACTTGAGTTGAGTTTTAATGTATTTATGCTTCTTGGTGCACCAGAAATTGTATTACACCAGGAAATATTTTTTCAAATTATACTGGGTTTAAATACCTGATGTGGGAATCCCCTCTGTGTGCTGTGATTACCATTAATGAATAAAAAAGATGCTTTGGACCTATAGAAAGGCAGAAGTTAGGTAGGCTGAATGCTGGGAAAAAGAAGGGCAGAGTCAGAGAGAAGCCATGGAGCTACTGCCAGAGTCAGACATGCCAAAACTTTAGCCGGTAAGCCACAGCCACATGGCGATATACAGATTAATAGAAATGAGTTAAATTAACATAAGAGTTAGTCAATAAGAAGCTAGAGCTAATGGGGCCAAGAAGTGATTTGATTAATACAGTTTCTGTGTGATTATTTCGGAGCTAAGCCAGTTGGGGTAGCAGCTCTCTCCTCTAACAGAAACTGTCTCTTTTGAGACTCTCTCCAGCCTAATCCAGGTTGACAAGTCAATCTGCACCTTGTTTTCATCTTATCTCTATGTGCAGTTCTCTTTCCTGCCTGGATACCTGCAGGGACCCCTTACACCTGCATTTTGGTCTCTGCAAGGCAAGGTGTCCTGGGAGCCCCTTCCATGTGACTATCTGTGCATTGTTAGCACTGTCATTGACTTCCCCAATATTCCTGATATTGTAAGTACCACGCACTAGTCAGTTGTGCCACTACAGCATCCATCCCAGAGATGAAATTCTTACAGTAGCCTACAAAGCTTCTTAGAGTCCATCCAGTCCCCTACCTTCTTGCTTTTCTAATTATCCTCCTGCCTTGGGTTCTTTGAACTTGTTATTGTTCCTACTTAGGACACCTCCCCAGACAGTTTCTTATTCTCCTCCTCTCCTTTTTTTTTTTTTTTTTTTTGTTTTTTGTTTTTTTTGAGACAGGGTTTCTCTGTAGCTTTGGTGCCTGTCCTGGAACTAGCTCTTGTAGACCAGGCTGGCCTCGAACTTCCAGACATCTGCCTGCCTCTGCCTCCCGAGTGCTGGGATTAAAGCCGTGCGCCACCACCGCCTGGCTCCTCCTCTCCTTTTTTGAGCCCCAGTGGAAACTCGACTTGTAAGAGCAACTTCTTTATTCAGGTTATATAAAATAGTAATTCATCCTTTTGCCTTCACACCATTGGTTTCCACTAGAGTAATCATCACTGCCTGAAATACTGTGTGCAACAGTCTGTGTGTGTAACCCCCATCCTCACTACATTAATTTAACTCACAGTAGTTAGGACAGTGGTTAGTATGTCATAGGAGCTTAGTGCATAGATGTTCATACAAGGGGACCGGAAAAACGGTTCAATGACTAGGAGCACAGGCGACCCAGCTTTCGCTTCCAGCATCCACCGGAAACACACACATAATTAAAGCTAAAAATAAATCTTTAAAGAACTATGTGAGCTTCTGCTTTAATGGCTGCTCCGTCTCATTAAGGATGACCAGACTGCCTGCTTCCTTATCATCCCCAGAGGCTAAAATTTGAGTTGTTTACTTCCTCCTTTTCTCTTAAAATAAACAAGTCACCAGTGGAAAAGGCTGAATGCAAGCAAGGACACTTCCCAGCAGCATCCCATCCTGGGTCACCACTGTGGGTCTCACACCCTCCACCAGGGGTTGGCCTAATGTGCCAGACACCATTCAGTTCCACTTGCTGCCATCATGCACGCACTAGTAGTCAATGTGCAGAGTCTTTCACATTTTAGCAGTGAATCACACTCAATCTCCCATCTCACTTTGCACCTCACCTCTAAAGCAGCAAACACACACACACACACACACACACAGACACACACACACACAGACACACACCAGAACACCACTTTCCAGGCCCGCCTTAATTAACAATTCTTCTTAATATCTATACCTGCAGGCACCCTGTCTTGGTCCCCTCAGCTACCCAAAAGCTTCCAGACCTCAGAACATTGAGGTGCACACAGGAACAGACACAAATGAAAGCTGTCCCTAAACTCATATGCCAATCAAGAACTAGCTTTATGTTAAATAACTAAGACATCTCCCATATAATGTTTTCCATTTTTCATTGTGTATCAGTATTGTTTGAATTTACAAGATTAACAGTTATACTGTGCTTTGGTACATTACATACAGTTAATGTATTTTAAAAATTGCTGTGTCTGGGTCCATGTGATAGCTCAGGAGATAAAGGTGCTTGCCCTCAAATCCGGGGGCCTGAGTTCAATCCCTTAGGAAAGAGAAGACCAACTCCTACAAGTTGTTCTCAGACCTCCACACAGCCACCACGGCTTAGCATACACATATACACATATGGAATAAACACATATGATTAAATACAGTTGATAAGCTCGATTCCTAAAGAACGTTGGAACCGCTCTTCAAGATCCAGTCTTACTAATCAGGTCCCCTGGAGCTTCATCCAGGCCTGTCAGTTGGGCTCCAATGTCCTAACCTAGCAGAGCAGAATCTTAGACGCGGGATCAAGCCAAGGGTGAGATGGACAGAGTGCCTGCACTTCCGCTGAGTTATACGTGCAGATACTGAGCGGGAGGTTGTGCTGAGCTGGGACTACACTGGGCAGTAACACTGTGCCGTGCCGGTCAAGTTTCCTCAACTGTGACGTTCCTACAGGCATCACAGGCATGAGGCAGTGAGGAGCCATCTGAACCCTCGCTGGCTGACTTGTCATAGTGACTCTTCATCCTTAGGTCAGATCAGTTGCCAAAACCACCATTCCCAGCCCCATACTTTAGCCCCTGACTAATTCACGCTTAACGTATCTAATTCTTCTCATAAAAAGTATCAGATAATATTTTCTAATCAATCCCATTTAAAACATGATGATTTTTTTTTTCAGCTAATGAAGCTGTGTCTTCCCCACTTTGTCCAGGACTCTATGCCTTGAATGCGTCCTCTTAACACCAATCACTGTGCCTTGGCTGAACAAAGCTTGTCCTTAACAGTTAAGGCATTGCCCTTTCCGTGTCAGGGCCTATGCTGGGCTCCTTTCCACCACCTGCAAAACCTTTCTGTCCTTTCCTACCCCCCCCCAAGTTACTGTCCTCACCTGCACCCCAAGTTACTGTCCTTTCCACCCCCAAGTTACTGTTCTCACCATCCCCAAGTTACTGGCAGACCCACTGGACAAGCTCCCTACTCAGAACGTTTCTCTAGGTCAGTAAGAGGAAGTCCTTCTGCCTTGCACAGAGCTTGCTGTGTGTGCGCACACGCACTACCACTAGAATGTAAGTGCTCAGAAGTGCAGAGCTTGCACTTGCATGGAGCAGGTTCTACGTGACACATGGGACACGAAAAGTAAGCAGAAAGCCGGTGCGGACACACACTCACTGTGCTCATGTAGCAGAAGAAGCAACAAAAGCCAACAACCACGGGGTTCTGACACTAGCAGGTCACTTACCAGTGCCGTGCCTAGTGAGTCCCCGCTCAGACTCACAGGAAAGGCGAAAGAGTTTCAAGTGGGGCTTTAACCCATGGATTAAATTCTGGTGACTTCTATAGTGGCTAGAATAACCTGGAGAAAGTTGAGATTTCTTTTTTGTTTTACAAAGAAACATGTTTACGTATATGTGTGTATTTGTATATATTTACATTTGATATATGTATCAAATTTTCTAAACTCAAAAGCAAGCATAATTATTTTTAAAACAAGCAAGTCTATAGAATCAGTCATTAGTTCTAGTGTGATTGAAAATCACAACACTCTAAATAATATTTGCAAGGAATAGTAAATTCTTAAGATACAGAATATCTGATTTCTACTAATACAAACAATATATTTCTGGATGAAAAGAGAACTTTCATTTACAAAAGGTTTATGAAGTATACCTGACGCCTTCCTTTTCACTTGGCAGCTTGTCATATTTGACAAAGCTTTAGTCATATGTGGCCATTAAAAGATCAATAGTGGCTATTATGATGACTTTGTGTTGAAAACAAATACGCTTTGTAAATGATGCAAGGGAGGCCAACATGGAGCTCAGTTGGTAGTGTACTTGCTTCTGTGCACAGAGCCCTTGGTTTAATCCCAAGGCATGGTGGTGTATGCCTGTGACGCCTGCATGGCACGGACAGGAGCCCAAAACCAGCCTCTACTGCATAGTGAGTCTGTGACTAGCCTGGGCTACATGAGACGCTGTCTCAAAAACACAAAGAGTGCCAAAGGTGTCATGGCACCACACAGGATGGCCCGGACAACTAGAGGCATTATTCATGGAATGCCACCACGGATTGATAAAAAAAAAAAAAAAAAAAAAAACAAAAAACAAAAAACAAAAAAAAAACAGGTCAAGGGTCACAGCACAGCCAAGACAAGTTCTAACAGAGACGAGACTCACTGGAGGCGCTGTCGATGCTGCTGACGCTGTCCGAGTTGTGCAGGTGGCGACGGTGCAGCTGTCGGTAGAGACTAAATTTGGAGAACTTCCGGGGCTTCCCTATTCCTTTCAGCTTGCCGTCTGTTTCATCCGCACTCTTCAGGATGGGCTCGTTTTTATGAGCTTCGTGGTTACTCTTGAGGTTTAACGATTCCATCGATTCTATTGTTGCTGCCTGAGAAAGTTATTTGGAAAAAAAAAAAGGACCATGCATACAGTATCCTGCAATGGGCTCTCACTCAAGCAGAGCTGAGAGACGGTTTACAAAGGGTGATGGTCCCAGAACAGACTCTCCATAGAGTCTCAGGTCAGCCACAAGGTGGTGGAGGACTCCTGTGAGCGCTTTAGATGTCCTGGAACTTTCTATGTAGATCAGGCTGACCTCAAGTTTAGAGATTCACCTACCCCTGCCTCCCACATTCGGGACTAAGTGCATGACACCACGCCCATCCAAAATTCCTGAAATTTCATTTCACCGACCCCCTTACCTCACACTAATTAAACTGTTTAAATTCAGTGTCAAGCTACATAACTCTGATGAGCAGCTTACTCCCTTCTCAGGCATTTTCTGTGTTCCCTACTGCCATGGTTTGAATGTGAAGTCCCCGCAGGCTGTTTGAACACTTAGTCACCAGTTGGTGGCAGTGTTTTGGACGACTTCAGGAGGCACAGGGGAAGGTGAATCAATGGGGGTGGGCCTTGAGCTTTGATGGCTTGTCATCTCCATGCTTTCTAGCTGTAGATGGGACGGGATGAGCAGGACCCCGGCTCCTGCCTCCACAACTTTAGCAGCACGGTGGACTGCACTCCTTAAGTTGAGGCCCAAACAGTCCCACCTCCTGCTTCCCATCAGATATTTGATTACAGTAATGATATGTATCCAGGCAGGGTATTGCTCATTCTCAACCCTCAAAAAAGCCAGCAGCATAGCCCTCAGGAAATAAGAGGGGCCTCTGAACTCTTTGAATCCTTATCCATATTGCATGTGGGCTGTGTGGAGCTGAAACAAAGCAAGGATTTTTAGCAGCTCCTGATTAGCAGGTACTTTGAGGAGTTATTAGTTAGCTTCCTGCTCCAATTCACTCTAGTGACCCCAGACTGATCTACTGACTTCTGTGTCCAGAAGTAGGAAAATGCTAAAAACAAATGCCCACCATAGCCAGGCACACACCCTCACATATGAACAAAACCCAGCTCCAGCAGCTGCCTGGGATGGGCTTATTACTCGACTTGAACTAGAGAACAGACTGCGATGACATAAGCTATACAGAACTCACTCTCTCTTCCTATAGGAGAAGCTGAGAGAGGCCAGGTCCCGGGTGAGGCAGGTTGCATAGACTGTTACAGGAAAGTAGGTATGTCCACCATATCTCCCAGTTGCCACCTCTGAATCACTGGGTCAATCATGGTATTTCTATGGGTTTAGACAATCCTGTGGATTTTATACCGCCCCTCAAAGGTGACAGGTACTCACTGTGAGAGAGCCCATGGACAGTCCTGAGGTGACCCGCTTCACACTGCCCACGTCGGTGAGTCTGTGCTCATTGTCATCCCACCGTCCATAGGCTAGGTCAATCCCACCCACAAAAGCCAGTGATTGGTCAATAATGACGAGCTTCTCATGATGAGCCCACAGATAGACACTGGAGGACACGTGGTCTGGGTGTCTCATCACCTGCAGACAGGAGAAATCCACAAAGAATGTGAATTATAAAAGCCCTTCAAATCTCAGTAAAATAGGTCTACTCCCCCTGAAACCGTTTCTAAAAGAATTCAGGTACAAAATATGTTCTACTCATGCTGAAGAACGTCCCTCAAACTTCACACTGCATTCTCAGTATTAGCAGAGACAGACTTCCATCTGGCTGGTTTCCTTCCTTCCTTCCTTCCTTCCTTCCTTCCTTCCTTCCTTTCTTTCTTTCTTTCTTTCTTTCTTTCTTTCTTTCTTATTTTTTTAAAGGACTATCCTCACTGTTCTTGAGAGTCTCTTGTCTCACTTTCCGAAATCCTGGGATTCCAAGTGTAGGCCCCTATATGTGGCCTCTTATGGTTTAAGTCCTCAGCCAGATGAGGTGGTTTGAGGAAGCGGTCATTTGACTTGAATGGCAACCATTAGAACTATAGGTTCTCTTTCCACCCCCCCCCAATAGTTACCCTTGGTATAAATAAATTAATAAGTAAATAAGTAAGATCCTTAACCACCATGCATTGTGGAAAGATGTGTAATAAATTACATCTGCATTCTGATGATACAAGCACACAGCCACCGAGACAGCGCCTCATGAGAAGAGAAATGGAGCTTTCAGGATGAGCCCCTAATGACCCTGTTTGACCTTTTATATTTGTAACTAAGAAGACACCAAAAATGTTTGCCAATACTTTTACTTATTGTGGTAGAATACATAAAACATGAGATTTGCCACATTTCCAATTCTGATGTGCAGTTTTCCCAAGGCCATGAGCAAGCCAATTTTGAGGACTGCTGTTAAGGCTTTAAATGCTGGGTGGAATTCAGTCAGGTGGTGGTGGTGCATGCCTTTAATCCTAGCACTCGGGAGGCAGAGGCAGGCAGATCTCTGAGTTCGAGGCCAACCTGGTCTACAGAGCTAATGCCAGGACAGGCTCCAAAACTACAGAGAAACCCTGTCTCGAAAAAAAAAATAGAAAAAAAGAAAAGAAAAATGCTGTGTGGAGCTCATCAGGATGCAGCAATAGAATCGCAAGAACCCTGTGCTTTACCCTGAGAGGAGTTTTCAGCTGTTGATCACGGTCCCCTGACTAGTTATGCCCATCCAGATTTCATACCTTTTCCTGGGCTAGCCTGGACAGGTTTTGTGGGAGTCACCTGCTCCCACTGTGGACTTACACACTGGCTCCATCTTCACTTCTTGTCTTCAGAAACCAGAGGCTTTCCTTTTTTTCTTTCTTCTTCTGACTAAAGCTTTCTTGAACTGGTCAATCCTCCTAAACACTAACTTTTGGTCACTGATTTTTCCCCATTCTGCTTGTGACCTGTCTGATCCTGATGTCCCTCCCTTGCTACCTTTAGGTTTGCTTTGTTCTTTTGCCTGGATCCTTAAGTAGTAAATTAAGCTGACACTTTGAGACCTTCTCTTTTCTAATGAAGGACTTAGGAGTATAAGCATCTTCCCTTTGTACTGCTTTTGCTAATTCCTGGGAGCTTTGATACATTCTTTTATTTTCACTTGACCTAAGGACAAATTTTATGTCTTCTCCTCCTCTAACAGGGACTTATTATACAGACCTGGCTAGCTCAGCATATAGACCAGGCTGTCCTCAGACACACTGAGATCCTCCTGCCTATGCCTCCTGAGCAGTGGGATTAAAGGGGTGAGCCACAATGCCAGCCTGAATTATTCTTTTAAATTATTTTTTAAATTTTTATTCATCTATTTAGGGTTTTTTTTTTTTGAGAGGGTTTTTCTGTGTGTCTCTGTGTGTTTTCTGGAACTCACTCTATAGGTCAGGCTGACTTTGAACCCAGAGATCTACCTACCTCTGCCTCCCAAATGCTGGAATTAAGGGCAGGCACCATAACTACCTGGCTTAATTTTTTGTTAGCATACAGAATGATAGGTTCTATACTGCTTTGTTCTTATTAATTCTCTTTCCCTTGCTGACCATCTTCCTAACTTCAAATAAACCCCCTACTTTCACACGACATGTATTACATACTCTCTCTCTCCCTCCCTCCCTCCCCCGTCTGTCTCTCTCTGCCTCTCTGTCTCTGTCTCTCTGAGACGGTCTCACTATGTAGCTCTGGCTGACCTAGGATTTAGTACATGGCCTAGACTCGCCTTGTGTTGATGGCGATTCTCTTTCTGCTTCATCCTCCCAAGCACTGAGAGGACAGGTGTGAGCCCCTGCACCTTTAGTGGGCTGCTTTAGGAGCTCATCCCTGTTGGATCACCTTTGTAGCTCACTTATGTCTGCAGTTGAACAAGAAAGAGTGTTTATCCATTTGTCAGCTGATCAGCATTCAAGCTGTGCATGCCTTTAGCTGTTGTGAGCGCTGTGACCAGGCACATTTCTATGTAAGTCTGTACGTAGAGTTATGTTCTCACTTCTCTGGGGTGCAGACCTAGCAGTGACCTGTTAGATTACACCATGACTGCATCCTTAACTTTTGAGGAACTAGCAGAGTTCCCAAGTAGCTGTCCTATTATCCACTCCGTCAACCTGCATAATCTCTATATTCTCAGCAACACCATATAGCACCTGACCACTGGTTATAGCTCACTGAGTGGATGGTAAGTAGCATCTTGCTGGAGTTTTGATTTGTGTTTTCCTGATTCAATATCTTCTGGTGAGGTTTGGCCATTGGAATCTTCTAAAATATCTGTTCAGAGCCTTGGCTCATTTGAAAATGTCTCCTAGCGGTTCTGTTGAAGAAGGACTCCATACAGACTGGAAACACAACCCTTCTCATTCTATGGTTTGTAAATACTTTCTCCTCTTCTGTGGCTTGCTTTTTTATGCTGTTCTTTGTTGTGAATTCCCCTCCCCCACTTTTTCACTAAGGTCACCCTCATGGATCCCAGAGACTTTCCACTGGACTAGGTTTCTGCCTCACTGCCGCAGAATATTTATTTACACTGATATCTCTCTCTCTCTCTCTCTCTCTCTCTCTCTCTCTCTCTCTCTCTCTCTCTCCTGGTTGGTGTAACAAAAAGCCTGAACAGCCAATAACTAGGCAGGAGAGAATAGGCAGGACTTCTAGGTAGAGAGAGAGACATCTCTGGGAAGAAGAAAAGTAGAATTTGCCAGGGAGAGGCAGGGAAGTGGGATGTGCAGAAAGGAGATGAGGTAACGAGCCATGTTGCAGAACATCGATTAAAAATTATGAGTTAATTTTAGTTATAAGAGCCAGTCGAGAAAAAACCTGAGACAGGGCCAATTTTTCATAATTAATAAGAAGTCTCTGTCTTTATTTGAGGGGTGGTAATCCAAAGACAGTCTGACAAGAAAAGGAGCTGCACTCACCCCCAAAATGACCCACCAATTCCAACTGCCTCTCCCAGTACTCTCTCCCTCCGTGTCTTCCACACCTGATCCTTCCTGTTCCCATCCCTACCAAACCCCCAGTCCACCCTCAAAATCGATTCTATCTTCCCTTCCCAGGGAGATGTGCCCTGAGCCCTCCTTGTTACTTAGCCTCTCTGAGTCTGTGGGTTGTGGCGTGATTATCCTTTCCTTCACAGCTAATATTCACTTATGAGTGAGTACATACCATGGTTGTTTTTCTTGTTCTGAGTTACCTCACTCAGGATGATTTTTTTCTAGTTCTATCCCTGTATGTATGCCCAGGAGTGGGATTGTTGGGTCTTGAGGTAGATCGATTCCCAATTTTCTGAGAAACCATTTGTTGTATTCTTTTCAGTTACTGATGTCACAAAATCAACACCCGGTGAATGAATATTGAGAAGCTGCAAGGTGACTTATCCTGTGGGCTGATTTTTAATCAAGTAAGATACATAATTGTTACATATTTTAAGCCTGTTAGAACATAAGTCTTGTGTCTTGATGGCTGAATGATATTTATAATTAGATTTTAGGTCTAATGAGATTTCAAGGAGCTTCTTCAAACATTTCACACTAGATATTGTTGATCTCAAAATATACAAACTTTCAAATCCTAAAGGGAATCTCTTTATTGCTGTTAGCAATCAGAGAACTGGGTGGTGATGTTATGTCCAAGTGGTTCTGGTGTTTTCCTAATGCAGCATGGAGAGTTGACAGAACTCTTGAGTAAAACAGTGCAGGAAGCATGTTCTGGGCTCAGCTTTCATCTCAAGTTGAAAAATGTAAGATCTACTCACCCCATCAACAGAGAATATAAGGAAATATTTCAGCTGAACGGAGGAGTCTCAGAAAAAAAAATGTTTTTAAAGCATTCAGCACCCTTAGTCATCAAAGAAATACAAATCAAAACCATTTTAAGATTTCATCTTGGTGGGCAGAATAGCTACCCTCAGGAAAACAACAACAGTAAACGCTGGAGAGAAATGTGGGGAGGGGAGAGTGAAGCTTTAGTTACTGCTGGTGGGGTAATCTGGTACAGCCACCATGGAAATCAGAGTGCAGGTCTCTCTAGAAACTATACCTGGAGAGGTGGCACATGCCTTTAATTCAGAACCTGAGAGGCAGGCAGGCAGGAGGATCTCTGTGAGTCAGAGGCCAGACTGAGCCATATAGTTACTGGCCAACAAGATTACAAATTCAGATAGTATTTTAAAAAAAAGAAAGAAAGAAAAAGAGGAGGAGGAGGAAGAGGAAAGGAAGAAGAAAGAAAGGGAAGAAACTAAAATTAAAACTGCCATAGGGCTTAGCTGCTCTTGGGTATATAAAGGACTGCGTTACACCACACAGACTCCTGCACGTCCATGTGTCTTCTGTTCTATTCACAATGGTAAGCAAATGGAGCCGATCTAGGAGCCCATCAACAGACCAATAAAGACTGTGTGGTATGTATACATAATTGAATTCTATTTAGTAGTAACAAATGAAATAATGATATTTGCAGGAAGACGATGGAAAAAGGAACTATTAAAGTAATTCAGACCTAGACAGACAAATACCAACTGTTTCCTCTCACATGTAGATCCTAGATCTAAACATTTATATATGTGCATATCTATGTGATGTGAGTAGGGTCAAGAAATTGGAAAGGGATTATGGGAAGGGAAGAAAAGTCTGAAGGGAACTGCTGGAGGGGAAGAGGGTATGAAAATACGTGTGACATGAAAGCAAAATAAGGGTACCATGGGAAAGAAGGGGAAGGGGGAGCAGGAGGCTGGGTGAAGGAAATGGGGAGGGAGGAGCAACAGAAACAAGGTTTGGATGACATACCCCTCCCTCTGTAAGCTCATTTTGAAAAGCAAAACAAGAAAGCATAATACTGCGTGCATTTCTGAGGATTTGACGCTGTTCGCTCAAAATGAACACGCAGGTCATCTTTACGGGAAAGGCTGCTGTGGGGCAGTAAGCGCTGGGACCAGGATACCTTTATGTTGGGGTGCAGCCGCATCAAAGTCCGCTTGCTGTATTCACTGTTGATTCCGAGGGCTAGCTCCACCTCCTTGTATAGCATGATGAAAATCCGAATGCCTTGTTGCTGTCACAAGAAAACAAGAATGAGCACCTTGAGGGCTGTGCCCCGCCTCCCTTCCTTCTTTCCCTTGCTTAGATCTCCTTTAGTCCATGAACTGGGATAGAAGCAGTGAACCAACAGGCAGTGCAAGGCATGGCATGCATGATGTCAAGGCACAAATAGAAAATATAAAACTTAGGTGTGGTGGCAAATACTGGTTACTCCAGCACTGGGGAGGGGGAGTCAGGAGGAACAGAGTTCAAGGCTAGCCTAGGCTACGTATTATCTCACTCAGAAGAAAACCATCCTCCTTCCCTTTGTATTGGATACTTACAGATCCAGGATGCAGTGGCCAACACCCCTGCTCCTGAAAGTGTCCAGTAGCCTTAATGCCTTTCTAGACATCCCAAGCACTACCGCTCAGGAGAACTGCGACCTGAGCTAGTACCAAATGCACCCCTCATGTCTCAGGGAAGAGATTGATTGTGTAGAGCTTTTTTTTGCCTTAAAAAATAGTTTAAATGAAGAAAACACTCCTAAATTCTTAAAGAAGAGTGTGCTAGATCTTACACACAATTAGATTCTTAGCGTCCATGGTGCTAGCAATAGAACTTCACTGTGGCAGTAGCTGTGTAACAAATGAACACGCATCTGCCCCTAGACTGTGGGTCAGAACAAAGATGGGGCTGTTGGGGGCCCTTTCACTGTCAAACTGAATCAGAACGTGCTTGGTGAACCACTGACTTCACCATCTGACCAACAAGAACCTTGTGTTTTCACAGTACCACAACTTCAAATGACATTGAGTTTATGCCTTTAGGCAACAGACAACAGGGAGCCATGAATCTACAGTTTCCCGGTGCTATTCTGTCAATTCTATATAGTGTGTGGGTTTCCTATAAGACCACATCACTTCACGAGTTAGTTATGCCTGAAATGAGTCTACAATCTTAGAAGGACACTAGATTTATAATCAGGTGTTCGTTACATGTATTAGGAGATAAACCCTTGTTCTGAAAAAAAAAGGAAAAGGTCGAAAGTAGGTCTGTATGATACATACCCTTCATACACTTGCTTGCACATGAATGCAATTATGTAATTCCATTTCACTTATGAACACCTGGATTTTGGAACTTATTTATTGCTCACTATAACTATTCAATTACTATTATAACCAGATATAAAAGATGAAAGTACAGGGCTGACAATTGGTTCAGTAGATAAAGGTGACTACTGCCAAGCCTGGTGACCTGTTTGACCCCTAGAACCCATGTGCTAGAAGGAGTTCCTCTACACACATACTACAGTAACACGCGCACACACACATTAATACGTGTATATTTTAAAGAATGGTGAGCTGGAGAGAGGGCTCAGCAGTTACAAGCATGTAGTGGTCCTGCCTGTTTGGTTCCTAGCACCCACATCAGGCTGCTCAGAGCTGTAGCTCCAGGGGATCCCATGTCTTCTCTGGCCTTCGCAGGCACCATGCACATTGACACATGCTTACACAACAAACACATAATTAAAAACTGAAAATAAATATTTTTAAAATTATTATCAGACATATAATTTGAATATATATATAATTTGAATAAAAAAAATAAGAACATAAAAATGTAAGCAAGACTACTGAGAACTCAAGAACAATGGCAATGGGTTTTGATCCTACTGCACGTGCTGGCTTTGGGGGAGCCTAGGCAGTTTGGATGCTCAACTTACTAAACCTGGATGGAGGTGGGCAGTCCTTGGACTTCCCACAGGTCAGGGAACCCTGATTACTCTTCAAGCTGATGAGGGAGAGGGACTTGATGGGGGAGGGGGAGGGAAATGGGAGGCGGTGGCGGGGAGGAGGCAGAAATCCTTAATAAATAAATAAATTTAAAAAAATGTAAGCAAGAAGGGAATAGGTTGATTTTTGATGACCAGTCAGTCCTCTGTAATAAAACACTAGTTAAGGGCTAGAAAGGAAAATTAAATAATTTTTTCACTTCTATCATTCAACTATTTTTTCCTATTTAAATATTTTAAAATTTATCACTGAACTATGGTCAATGCTAAATAGAAGTCTTTCGGCGGGGAAGTATAATTCAAAGTTTACAACCCAAAACTGCAACCTAAGTAGTGTATGCATATACCTGGTATCATTCCTTATGGTCCATATTTCAAATGGATGAAGTTCTGCTTTCACTCTCTTCCCCATTCCTTTGAGGCTCTTCTCTCCCTTGAAACCAGAGCTCACTTTTCAGCTTGGCTGGTAAGTCAGCAAACCCCAGCGGCCCTCGTGTCTCTGCCTCCACAGCGCTGGGGTGACAGGTGCACACTAAGCCCTGCCCAGCATGTTCCCTGTGGACATGGATCTGAATCCAGGTCCTCATAGCTTTGCAGCAAACCTTCTTAACCACTGTGCCATCTCTTTATGTAACGGTTACAATAAAGTAACCCACACTAGCTCAGAAATTCTGCCTCTTGAACTTAAAACATTAAATTCATGAGGTGCAGGGTTTGCAAATTAGGTACTTTATCTAAATTCTGCAGTTTCTCACATACCTGAATAATTGGTGGATTTTCGAGATAAAGATGTTAACTCTAATGGATTGCACTAACACCTTCCAAATGTTATACCTGGTATTTTATTTCATACCATGTCCTTTCTCACTTGAAAAAGGTGAATGGAAAAAAAAGAGGGTATAAATTCTGCCCCCTTTATCTTAAATACCAATGACTAACAAGGAGCTAATTATACAAATGCTATTTTTAATGAGGCTTTTCTATATACTTATAAGCATATAAGTATATGCTTATACCTGGAATAAACAGTTAATATGCTGCAGATTCCCCCAAAAAATCAGTATTTTTTCCCTTTTGCGCAACATATTACCTCACAGCCATAAACTCCATAAATGTCAAAGTTCATACCATATCACAGCATAGCCGTAAATGATATAAATGGCAAAGTGCACACCATATCACAACGTAGCCATAAATGACATAAATGGCAAAGTGAACACCATATCACAGCATAGCCATAAATGACATAAACGGCAAAATGTGCATCATATCACAGTGTAGCCATATAAGTGGCAAAAGAAAAGTGTTCCTTTGTGATAAAACCATTTGCTTTGTTGTAACAGTACAGGTTTATAAAACCATGGAAGCTATTTTGGTAAACCAAAAGCCAAATCTACAGAAGATAGAGGCTAAGTTTGTAATTTAAAAAGTCAAACTTTGAAGTAGCCTTTCTATATGCAAACAGGGATTGTGATAATAAATCAGTAAAACAATTCCACTCATAAAAGCTTAAAAGAAAAGCATTAACTCAGAATAAACCTAACCAAACAAGTCAAAGTCTGCCACGATGAGCATTTAAAACAATAAGGAAATTCATTAAGACAACAAGCTGGAGGGGTAGCTCAGTTGGTAGTTTGCTTGCCTGGCACTCAGGAAGCCCTGGGTTCAGTCCCCACACTACATAAACCAGGTGTGGTGGTGCATGGAGCTGGAGGGGCTTTGGATACACAAAAGACACATGAAGACGATGATCAAGACCCAATTTCGTAGTCAGCTTCTTCTCTGATTATTCAAAGAAGCATGGCCCAAGTATTTCCAAAGCACAGCCAAGTTTGTCTGTTGCCTGACATTATGTTATACAAACACACCCCAGAGGAACAATTCATTGTTTGCCAAGAACTTCTCTTGGGGTGCAAGACTGTAGGAAAATAGGAAACAAATGAAGACAAAATTTCTGTGTGCTGGTGTTCAACTGTAATTCCAGCACTTGAGAAGATGGGGCAAGAGGCTCAGAGTTAGATGTTAGCCTGGGCTATATGAGACCCCATCTCCAAAACATAAGGGCAGAAAAAGCGGACATGTCACACGGCTCAGGGGGTAAAGGCTTTTGCCTCTGAGCCAGATACCTGAATTTGAATCCACAACTCCCTCAAGCTGTCCTCTGACTTCCACACACGTGTGCACGCACAAATATACTTCAAAGGAATAATCACATTCTCACTAGTTAAAGATAAGGAGCAGTAGGCGACCGCAACATAAATATCTATGTATTTTTAAACAGTTTTGCTTAAAATCTGGTCCTGGAAGTTAAAGATACACTCTCCCTTCCCTGGCAAGCCATTCCAGCCTCCTACTTAGGGTCCCACTGGTATTCTGGGTAGAGGGGTATTTCTCTGTCTCTCTTCTCTAGTGTGGACATCTTCCTCTTTGATGGCTGACTATATCTCCAGCAGTCTGTGTCTTGTGAAAAAAGGAAAAAAAAATATCTAAACTTGATGGCAAATTCACTGTGAAAAGCAAAACCCTTTGACAGCTGGCAGCTCACTTCTCCGGAAAATTTCCAGTCTCATGTTTCTAAGAGTGATGCACCCACAACTGTGGCAAGGAGTTCTGGTGACCACAGCGCGAGGCAACTTATCTCCTCAGTTCCTGGTGTCCTTACTGCGGAACTGTGGCAACCGAGGCAGGAGGATGCCTGAGCAATGAACAACCTGCTGACAAGACGGGCTGGCACTGTGGCCATCACATATCACGAGAGCCAGGGAAGATGAGATTATCAGCTCAGTTGTTACCAGAAAAGGAAAACACAGCTCTTGTGAGCGATGTTGACC
This sequence comes from Microtus ochrogaster, assembly GCF_000317375.1. Lineage (NCBI taxonomy): Eukaryota > Metazoa > Chordata > Mammalia > Rodentia > Cricetidae > Microtus > Microtus ochrogaster. The sequence continues at coordinate 90,787,050 of NC_022009.1, read as the reverse complement.
TACACATCTGCTCTGAAGCAGAGAAATTTGCAGATTCTTCTTATTAAATATTAAAAAATAATCTGTGCAGGCAGAAGGGAAATGTTTCATTTTAATCAACCTTACAGACCTCTGGGACAGAGTAATACAAAAATAAATATTATGTTACACTCCATTCTTTACAAGCCTAAAAAAAAAACAAAAAACAAAAAAAAAGTTTTAGCCGGGCGGTGGTGGCGCACGCCTTTAATCCCAGCACTAGGGAGGCAGAGGAAGGCGGATCTCTGTGAGTTTGAGGCCAGCCTGGTCTACAAGAGCTAGTTCCAGGACAGGCTCCAAAGCACAGAGAAACCCTGTCTCGAAAAAATAAATCTGTTCAAGCCTAGCATGTGGCTTTCAGAAGCTCAATTATATATGAGAAGCAATGTTCATGTGCATACGACGTATCAGATTGGAATGATCCAAATGTAAAAATTTTATGAGAAAAGTACAAATTCAGTGCAGTGAGATGAAGGAGACCACTCCACTAAATGTGCCAAGAAGCACTAACCCTCCATAGCACAACCATTTCTCAGGAACGAGAAACAAATCATTACCCACAATTTAAAGTTGACAAGCTGCGGAAAGCACCTGACCTGGGAACACAACAGTCATCAAGCTGTGATGTTCATTCGCTGGGGAGTTCATCAGAGACCTCAGCAGGGTTGGTGCGTCAAAAGCTACAAGAAGCCAGACCAGTGATGTAAAGGCCAGGGACCCTGAGGATGGCAGACAAACACTGCCAGGTAACAGGCAGCAAGAGGTGGAAGGCCAGGTCTGCAGGCCTCCCTCTTGAGCCCGGATCAACATTTGCCACCTTTTTTGGGCTATGCAGATGTCTACAGAACCCTGGCACTCTGGGCATCTCAAATGAACCTCTCTAGGCTTGGGGATGTAACTCGTGGAGCTGCATCCAAGAGCCTGGGCTTGATAGCAGTTCAGAATGGAAGGAAAGAGTATGGGAGGGGAAACAGAAAGAGGAGAGAAGGAAGGAAGTTAAAGGAAGAGAGGGAGGGTAAAGAAGGGAGGTTGAGGACATGGGAGAGAGGAAAAGAGGGAAGGAGAGGGAGGGGGAAGGGAGGGGACAATATTT
>NC_022009.1:90780695-90784452 GCF_000317375.1 Microtus ochrogaster | reverse complement strand
GGGAAGCTGCACACACATGTGGATCATGGGGAAGCTGCACACATGTGGATCATGGGGATGCAGCACACATGTGGATCACAGGGAAGTGGCACCTGTGAAGATCTTTACGCTGTCCCGGCTTATGTATAACAGAGTTTATTCATCATACACTCCCTTAGGATCAGTCTCGCTCCTAAACATGGGAAGCATTCAACAAGCTCATGTTGACTGAAACATAAAAAATATAAATTCTCACTGTGCGGGAGGGTCTCCCAGTGTGGGTAAAGGTTGCTGGCCAAGCCTGGAAAAGTTTGCTGACATGGAATCCTAAGGAGAATTGAGAGAGGGGCTGCTTTCAGAAAAGGAAAACAGAGTGGGTTCCGGATTCTTTAACAGGTAGGAAATTGGTTGGTAAGGCTAGGTGTGAGCCTAGGACACGAGCCTTCAGTAAGAGTTAGCTGGGATGGGCTGGAAAGACATCACAGATAGACTGAGCTATTTAAGGAATACGTGACTAGAACTTCTCAGGCTCAGCGTGTCCCGTTTTGTTAATGAAATGGATTACATTATCCATTGAGGCCATGCCGGATGGATAGAAAAAAACCTTCTTCCCTTAGGATGAGCAATGAGGTCTGGGTATTGATGGAAACTCTCTGGGAGGTATGGGGAAAGGACAAAGAGGAGGAGGAAGATGGTGTGGAGACCTCCTGGAGGAGAAACACTGCTCCCAGCAATGCGGAATCCGAACAGCTGCTAGAACATGCTTCCCTAGAGAGAAAAACTAAGACAGGTTCAAACCAGAGGAACACGGTTAGCATTCCCTACTTAGAATATTAATAAGTCCAGGTTTACTCTAAATTAGTCACATAAACAGACTTCATTGACAACATACATGTAGCTACACTGCTTCAACTGTTTACTTATTTATAACAAAAAGGACATATCAGTATTTACCCAGACTCTATGGGCTAGCTTCAATGGAACCTGTTTTCAGACTAGAACCAAACCCCATAGTCTTTATTATCCTCCCCCCTATGATATGTGTGTATGGGGGGGTTGTTTGGTGCATATGCCAACATACATGTGTGTAGAGGCCAGGGAAAGACATAAATGTCCCATTTCTATCGTTCCCCATCTTATTCCTTTGAAACAGGATTGCTCATTGAACCCAGAGCCAGAGTCAACAAAGCCAGCAATGCTTTGATATATATCTCACACAGTTCTGGGGTTCTAAGTGCACTGAGTATACGTGGTTTACTGTGGTATACTGGAGATTCAAACTCAAGTCCACACTGGGCAGCAAAAGCTCTCTCTCACCTACTGAGCCATCTTCCACCCCATATGCTTTTCTCTAAAATGAACTGGCAAACAGGAAGTCCCCCCAAATGTGTGCACACGTGCATGTGTTTCATGTGTGTGCATGTGTTATATGTGTGTGTGTGAGTTGTATGTGTGTGCATGCGTTGTATGTGTGTGTGAGTTGGTTTGCAAGATCTAAAGCAGCGGTTCTCAAGCCATGTGTTGAACAACCCTTTCACAGGGGTGGCCTAAGACCATTGGAAAAGAGTTACAGCTATGAAGTAACAACAAAAATAATTTTATGGTTTGGGGGGTCACCACATCAGGAACTGTATTAAAGGGTTGCAACATTTGGAAGGCTGGGAACCACTGCTCTAAAGTAAAAAGTTATAAGTATATTTTTAAAAAAAATTATTTTGAGACACTTTCAAAAGGCCCAGGCTGGCCTTGAACTCCTAATCTTTCTTCTACCTCCTAAGGGCTGTCATTAAAGGTGTGTGTCACCACAGTTGGTTTTCTATGCTACTTCGAATAAAACCCAGCCAGTGCCTCATACAGGCTAAGCAAGTTCTCCAGCTGTGACCCAGCTCCATGCCTATGTGAAGGATTTTAGAAACATTTGTGTGTGCACTGGGGCAGTACTCACTGCACTCCAGCTGTGACTCAGTTCTGTGCTTACGTGAAGGAGTTTAGAAACATTTGTGTGCACACTCCAGCTGTGACCCAGCTCCAAGCATGCGTGAAGAATTTTAGAAACATTTGTGTTCACTGGGGCAGTACTCACCGCTTTCCGCCTGAGGATGCAGTCCAGCCTCCAGCGGTTGCCCTCCACCACTGGGCGTTTCAGGAAGATTTCCGGGCTTAACCTGAAGTCACAAAAACAAAAGAGAAATTTCTCTGTGTCACAGACCAGACCTAGACCCACGCCGCTAAGTCTACCATGTCAGATCTGTTCCCCAAGGCTATGAGAAACTCATGGAAGAAATTATGTCCAACCAAAAATAATTCAAGATCCGTACCCCTAATCTCAACATTTGGGAGGTGAAGACAGCAGGATCACAAGTTCAAAGCCACACAGATATACTTGCAAGCAAAACACCTATGCACATAAAATAAAAAGAAATATATTTTTAATAATTGAAGTGCTTACTAAGAAATTTATCAAAATGTACATATAGGACCCTAACGGAGGTTGGTGAGATGGCTCAGTGAGTAACAGCCTGACAGCCTGAGCTCGATCGCAAGGACTCATGTGGTAGAAGAGTAGCGACTCCGGCAAGTTGTCCTCTGTCCTCAACATGGGTGCTGGGGCACATGCATGCACACGCATAACACACGCATAACATGCATAACACGCAATTTTATGAAGAGCTCTATGTGGATCGGTACAAGACACTACTAAAAATTTAAATGAACTATGCAATGCTTGTTAACCGAGGCCCAGTGAAAGACAGAAAAGCAATCTGAAGTACATGTAATCGATTTATTGGTGATTTGGTCTGGAAGGAAAACCTCGAAATGGGATTAGCAGAGAGAAGTCTAATTCCAGCTTAACAAGAAAGAACAGGATGCAATGCAGAGGCCAGAGCAGCAGCAGGGAAGCCACAGGCACAGAAGAATCAAGTTAGAGTGGACTGAGCCCAAGACGGTGACCCAAGTCCACAATGGCTACTTCCGTTGGCCCTGTTTCAGGATCACATGTTAGGGTTGGGTGACTCAAAACTCCCATTTCAAGCGAGTGTACTAATAAGGGAAGTTGTGAGGAATTAGAAAACAGTTGGGCGACCGTGGAGAGGGGAGAGCTCCGGAAAGCGGTCCCATGAAGCTGTTTACAGTCTCCTGGCTCCTTCACAAGCTGCCCCCTCGGGGATTTGACCACAGCAAAATTCATCTAAGGAGTTTGAGGCTGAACCAATAGGTTGTGGCCATGTCCCAGATCGACCACCAGGTGGCGCACATTATATAGCTCAGGCAACAGCAGAGCAAAGGCACCGGAACTAAAACGGGCTTTAAAACGCCACCCCTAGAGGATGGAGAGATGACCTGGCTATTAAGGGGACTTGTCGCTCTTGCTGAGGACCCAGGTTCAATTCCCAGCACTCACAGATAATTCACAGCCACCTGTAATTCCAGTTCCAGGAAATCTGACACCCTTTTCTGCCTCAGCACAGGGTGCATATACACGCATGCCAGTAAAAACTTACACATACAAAATTGAAACAAATCTACAAAGAAATGTTAAGCACCCCAAATGCTGCTCAGAACTAACTTTCTGCCTAATCTAAATGAGGCCATTGCCAGCTAAAGAAAACACTCTATTAAAAAATAAATAAATAAAAGCCAGGCGGTAGTGTCACATGCCTTTAATACTAACATACTAGAAGCAGAGATGGGAGAATCTCTGTGAGTTTGAGTCTAGACAGAGTGAGTTCCAGGACAGCCAGGGCTACAGAGAAATCCTGACTCAAAAAAAAAAAAA